>NC_090752.1:5722585-5737585 GCF_036898095.1 Palaemon carinicauda
TTCTCTTACCACTGAATGTTTTAACGCCAAATTTAGCATCATTTTTAACTTAGTCATTTGCTATTCTTGTCATGATTTTCTGTTATTTACCTCCCATTTATTCCTGGTATATTGTCCCTTTACTTTGACATCATAGAATTTTACGATGATTCCTCATTAATTTTGGCCTAACTTTGTTTCATAAGTTCCTTACCCTTGTTTATTGTAATTTTTGCTGATATCCAATTATTTCTTACCCTGATCCTTGATAATTACAACCTGATACCCTATGACTTTTTACACTGATCTATCATTGCGTTTGCTTTTGTATGACAAGGCGTTTAAAGGCTTAAAGGTCGCTCATGAATGGCATAGGTAAGGGACAGTGACATTGCCCTAGTAAGCAGGGCAATGTCCTAGAGACTGACCATATACTGTATGATCAGCGCCCAATGCCCCTCTCCCCCCAAAGCTAAGACCAGGGAGGGCCAGGCAATGGCTGGTGATGACTCAACAGATAGACCTATAGGCTCCCCCAAAACCCCCAACCTTAGCTCACAAGGATGTAAGGTTGCAGACACTAAAAGCACTAACGAGTCTGAGCGGGACTCGAAACCCCGTCTGGCAAACACCAGGCAGAGTTGTTACCAATCAGGCCACAACAACCCTTATTTAATAGCGGTTTTTTGTCCTAATGTTAATTTCAACACTGATCTACTGTCCTTTCTGCACTGATACTGTAACAAGTTATCACTCTGGTACACTGATATTCTCCCCTAATACCCCAACAGTTTTCACTCTGGCATACTGATATTCTCCCCTAATACCCTAACAGTTTTCACTCTGGCATACTGATATTCTCCCCTAATACCCTAACAGTTTTCACTCTGGCATACTGATACTCTCCCCTAATACCCTAACAGTTTTCACTCTGGCATATTGATACTCTCCCCTAATACCCTAACAGTTTTCACTCTGGCATACTGATATTCTCCCCTAATACCCTAACAGTTTTCACTCTGGCATACTGATATTCTCCTCTAATACCCTAACAGTTTTCACTCTGGCATACTGATATTCTCCCCTATTACCCTAACAGTTTTCACTCTGGCATACTGATATTCTCCCCTAATACCCTAACAGTTTTCACTCTGGTACACTGATATTCTCCCCTAATACCCTAACAGTTTTCACTCTGGCATACTGATATTCTCCCCTAATACCCTAACAGTTTTCACTCTGGCATACTGATATTCTCCCCTAATACCTTAACAGTTTTCACTCTGGCATACTGATATTCTCCCCTAATACCCTAACAGTTTTCACTCTGGCATACTGATACTCTCCCCTAATACCCTAACAGTTTTCACTCTGGCATACTGATACTCTCCCCTAATACCCTAACAGTTTTCACTCTGGCATACTGATATTCTCCCCTAATACCCTAACAGTTTTCACTCTGGTACACTGATATTCTCCCCTAATACCCTAACAGTTTTCACTCTGGCATACTGATATTCTCCCCTAATACCCTAACAGTTTTCACTCTGGCATACTGATATTCTCCCCCATTACCCTAACAGTTTTCACTCTGGCATACTGATATTCTCCCCTAATACCTTAACAGTTTTCACTCTGGCATACTGATACTCTCCCCTAATACCCTAACAGTTTTCACTCTGGTACACTGATATTCTCCCCTAATACCCTAACAGTTTTCACTCTGGCATACTGATATTCTCCCCTAATACCCTAACAGTTTTCACTCTGGTACACTGATATTCTCCCCTAATACCCTAACAGTTCTCATTCTGGCATACTGATATTCTCCCCTAATTCCCTAACAGTTTTCACTCTGGCATACTGATATTCTCCCCTAATACCCTAACAGTTTTCACTCTGGTACACTGATATTCTCCCCTAATACCCTAACAGTTTTCACTCTGGCATACTGATATTCTCCCCTAATACCCTAACAGTTTTCACTCTGGTACACTGATATTCTCCCCTAATACCCTAACAGTTTTCACTCTGGCATACTGATATTCTCCCCTAATACCGTAACAGTTTTCACTCTGGCATACTGATATTCTCCCCTAATACCCTAACAGTTTTCACTCTGGTACACTGATATTCTCCCCTAATACCCTAACAGTTCTCATTCTGGCATACTGATATTCTCCCCTAATACCCTAACAGTTTTCACTCTGGCATACTGATATTCTCCCCTAATACCCTAACAGTTTTCACTCTGGTACACTGATATTCTCCCCTAATACCCTAACAGTTTTCACTCTGGCATACTGATATTCTCCCCTAATACCCTAACAGTTTTCACTCTAGTACACTGATATTCTCCCCTAATACCCTAACAGTTTTCACTCTGGCATACTGATATTCTCCCCTAATACCCTAACAGTTTTCACTCTGGCATACTGATATTCACCCCTATTACCCTAACAGTTCTCACTCTGGCATACTGATATTCTCCCCTAATACCCTAACAGTTTTCACTCTGGCATACTGATATTCTCCCCTAATACCCTAACAGTTTTCACTCTGGTACACTGATATTCTCCCCTAATACCCTAACAGTTCTCACTCTGGCATACTGATATTCTCCCCTAATACCCTAACAGTTTTCACTCTGGTACACTGATATTCTCCCCTAATACCCTAACAGTTTTCACTCTGGCATACTGATATTCTCCCCTAATACCCTAACAGTTTTCACTCTGGTACACTGATATTCTCCCCTAATACCCTAACAGTTCTCACTCTGGCATACTGATATTCTCCCCTAATACCCTAACAGTTTTCATCATTGATACTGTATAAGTCTTTACCATGATCTTCTATCATGTATTATATAAAACGATTAACTGATGTTTTTTACTTTAAATTGACGACTTTCCATCCTCTTTTACTGTCCCTTTAATAAAGATATAATATCCCTTCTATGTCCATACAACTTTCAATCTATCCTAACCTTTTATCCCTTTGTCCTGTTGAGCGACCCTTTTACCCAAGGCTATCAAGGCTTAAGAGCTAAATCCATCGGTTCTTTGCCCTAACCTGATATTCAATGAATTCTAATACAGTGTCCTTTTTTGCTTTAATCTCGCTTCATTTACTTTGATCTCGAGCTCTTTTAACCCTGTTTTTAGATATAAATGATCCTATGTTTAAAACAGGGTCCTATAAATATACATTTGCTTGATCCTTTGATCTCCCACTTTTGCCCTTGAAATAGGGGGGAGGGAGAGAGAGAGAGAGAGAGAGAGAGGAGAGAGAGAGAGAGAGAGAGAGAGAGAGAGAGAGAGAGAGAGAGAGAGAGAGAACTAACTTCTTGGCACCAACGACATCATATCTGTTTTTGACGTTGTTACTTGTTTATATAGGACATATCTGTTTTGACGCTGTTACTGTTTTTAGAATGATATATTGTTAATTTATTCTCATCATTTATTGATTTCCTTATTTCCTTTCCTCACTGGGATATTTTTTCCCTGTTGGAGCCCTTGGGCTTATAGCATCTTGCCTTTCCAACTAGGGTTGTAGCTTGGCTAGTAATAATAATAATAATTGGTAAATACCGAGATGATTACAGAAAGAAAAAGAAATGTTATTTTGCGTTTAAACATTATAATTTCAAGGTAAATAGCTTCCATTTAAGCAATATACAATAAGAGAACTTCAAGGGACCAAAGTTTCTATGGAAGGTGAAATCTTTAGCTTTCTGTCACGAATTACACAACGAAATTAACACTCTACTAATCCTATTCACCAACCTCTAAAATCAACACAGGCGATAAACTCTGCGGGATTTCATCTCCCTATTCCAATTGCAATTTATTTTCCCGAGAGAAGAATAATGTATGCTAAAGGCTTAGTTGATTAAATACAAGAATTTGACCAGTGGTAGCATTATGAATGTAATTGATAAAATCGTAATAGGTTTAAAATTAAATATCTGAAGTAAAATGAAGAAGGGATTCCGTTTTTCTTATAAAAAAAATAAATAAAATAAAGGTAAAATTTTTCGTTCCTCCATCGAGAATAGTAAAAACTAAACGAAGGATTTCCAAAGCCAAAATCTCTATCATGCTCTAAAAAAACGAACTAAATTTAAATCAAAGAATCAATAAAATAAACCATAACGCAAAGAGAATGTACTGGCCGAAAGAGCATATAAAGTTTATTTAATTCCTTGAAGTCAAATTATAAATTATGTATCCGTATTTGCCAACACTTAATCATGAAATTGCGATTTAATTTTTTAACCAAATTCCAGCAATAAAAATATTTGATGTTATTTGTTTATGAGAGAGAGAGAGAGAGAGAGAGAGAGAGAGAGAGAGGAGAGAGAGAGAGAGAGAGAGAGAGAGAGATGCAATTTCATTCTTTAACTAAATTCCATCAATATTTGATGCTATTTGGTCATGATAGAGAGAGAGAGAGAGAGAGAGAGAGAGAGAGAGAGAGAGAGAGAGAGAGAGAGAGAGAGAGAGATGCAATTTCATTCTTTAACTAAATTCCATCAATACTACTTGGTCATGAGAGAGAGAGAGAGAGAGAGAGAGAGAGAGAGAGAGAGAGAGAGAGAGAGAGAGAGAGAGAGAGAGAGAGGAGAGAGAGAGAGAGAGATACGATTTAATTCTTGAACCAAATTCCATCAATATTTGATGTTATTTGGTTGAGAGAGAGAGAGAGAGAGAGAGAGAGAGAGAGAGAGAGAGAGAGAGAGAGAGAGAGAATTACTCCCCTAACTTCGTTATCAGTAATAACAACTTACATAACTCACTGAATACCTCAAAACCTACTCTACGTGAAAATCTCGCAGTATACGATAACATGAAAGAACTGACTTGATATATGGTCTGAGCAACATCCATCAAACCCCAATTATACATTTCCCAGACATGCTGCTGGCACGGAGAAAAACACACGCAAGACATACTTGGACAAAATATTTGTTCAAAAGTTCAAAAACAAACTGGAATAACCATAAACAACTTTAGTACGAAACACCAACTCATGCGCAACCACTCGAGAAAAATAGAAAGGTCCTATATCCAAAGTCGACTTGTCAACAGAGTCCGCTCAAACGATGATCATAACAACACAATGCTTCGTCCTTTGTTGCTCAATACTCGGCAAAACAGAGCCCTTAATAAACTGCTATTGGGGAAAGGGTAAGGGGGAGATGAAGGGGAAAGGGGAGGGGGAAGATGAAGGGGAAAGGGTGGGGAAGAGTGTTGGGGAGAGCAAGCTATGTTCCCACGTCTCGTGGGTCCTTAAGCAAAAACGTCATCCCATTACTAGTATTAGAGACAGTTGAAAAAGCGAATTACCTTATCAGAGCTACTTTTCCTCGCTTAAACTCCGTTGTAACACTTGGGGGAGAGAGAGAGAGAGAGAGAGAGAGAGAGAGAGAGAGAGAGAGAGAGAGAGAGAGAGAGAGAGAGAGAATGCCCTTAATAATAAAAGTGGAAGCGTGAAGAGAATCACTAACAAAAAGTTTTAAAACTGCCACAGAACGGACGAGCCAAATATGTTTGCCAATCGTGGTATTCGCGACTTTAATGTCTTGTACCGAAAAAAAAACATACAAAATACAAGTTAGTACAATATATATATATATATATATATATATATATATATATATATATATATATATATATATATATATATATATATATATATATATATATATATATACACAGGGGTTCATCCATGCTCCAGTAGGTAAAGTATGAAAGTGACAGTGACCATTATATTTTTTCCTGGGGCCACTCAGTTTTAGAGGTAATGGTCAACGGTTTATTTGATATATATATATATATATATATATATATATATATATATATATATATATATATATATATATATAAATTATAAACGGTTAACGATTACCCCTAAAAGTGGATGGGTCTAGAAAAAAATATAATAGTCACTGTCCCATTCATACTTTACCTGCTGGACCATGGCTGAACCTCTGTGCATATTTTCATATTAACCACTTCACTACATCAGCAATAGTCTCTCATCACCAGCACATCAAAATCTTTGAATAACAATTCACCATTTACCTCTCCATAACAGTCTCACTCTTGTACTTCTTTGATAGGAAGGTCTTTCCTATTCTAATAAGATTTTCCCTATATGACCAAACCATCTGAAAACCACAATCGATTCTTACTATTTACTGTTTACTATTACTAGAACACATACTCTATGTAAGCAAGTTTGAATAGCTTATTCCATATATTTTTAAAGGTAGCTCATGAATATCAGAGACAAGGGACAGAACAATGCCCTACAGACTAGCCATATATACATATGATCAGCGTCTGAGCCCCCTCTCCATCGAGCTAGGAACAGGGAGGACCAGACAATGGCTGCCATTGACTCAGTCATTCAATTTGAAACACTCACCTTTCACAAAATTTCGAACTCTTTACTTAGTTTCTGCAGTTTCTTTTCACTATCGCCAATCAGTAATACGCGATTTACAAACACAAATCACTATTTTCCATACACTGTACTTTCCTTATCTCTTCCTTTATAATGTTATCAATCATATCACAAGAGTAACTTCGACGCAGACTTTCGTCGTCTCGGTCAACTTTAACCCAAATAACAGTTATTCTCATCTTTATTAATTTTACCACAAATTACCGTGAATAACTTTATCTACGATATCACATATTCTATAAGCTTTTCATATTGCTTCTTTATCGTCTAACACACACATAATATACAGTATGTATATATATATATATATATATATATATATATATATATATATATATATATGTATATATATATATATATATATATGTATATATATATCATATATAAATAGATTATATATATACATATATAATTTATATATATATATATGTATATATATATATATATATATATATATATATATATATATATATATATATACATACATTCACATACTGTATATATGTAAATATAATGAGTTTATCATTGATACATGTATGTTTATACAAATGTACTATCAAGAATAAACGGAATTTACCCCTTAGATAAAAAAGAATGGAGCTAGAAATACGTACACTTGATATTCAAACGAATCTAAAACATCTAACGTCATTCTAATTATAACATGACCCTAAGCAGAGCAAATGTCACGAGCCCTAACACTGTCACTTCCATTCAAGACAATAATTTTCTTGAGCTAACATATATCCTTCCCTGGCACGCTTCGGGGAGAGAGAGAGAGAGAGAGAGAGAGAGAGAGAGAGAGAGAGACTTGCTCTTTATTATGTAGGAGAGATTATGGTAATATATTTTGAAGAAGCTCTGATAACTCCAGTTTAATATTTATTCTCTCTATATAACTGTCTTTACATAGACCCTTATTGCGTGCAATTCAAGTGTCAGGGTTGCCAGGTGGGGATTTTTTAGGCCAAACACTTGAAATTTGGCCTTTTTAAAAATTGGCTACCCTTTAGAAATATCATAAATAAGGTTGGCTTTAATTGCTATATTATTTTTCCCTTTTTTAAGGCTGCATTTGATTAGAAGTTGGCCTTTTCTGCAAGCTTGGTTTTATTTAGGCCAAAAACTTTACATTTGGCCTTTTTAAAAATTGGTTACCCTTTATAAAAATAAATAAAGTTGGCCTTAATTGCTATATTTTTGGCCTTTTTAAAGGCTTCAGTTGATTATAAGTTGGCCTTTTCTCGGTTAGAAAACTTGGCAACGCTGGGTCATTCGACTCTTAAAAGGAAAAAAAAAAACCCAAAGACAATGAAGTTCAGACCACGAGTCTAGAGATAGAGTGGCTGACAGAGCTACTACCCCAGATGCTCTATCTACAGAGGAAACCGCTATACGGTGATACTGGTGAGAGGTGTGGCTATGCATGTATACTGGTGAGAGGTGTGGCTATGCCTGTATACTGGTGAGAGGTGTGGCTATGCCTGTATACTGGTGAGAGGTGTGGCTATGCATGTATACTGGTGAGAGGTGTGGCTATGCATGTATACTGGTGAGAGGTGTGGCTATGCCTGTATACTGGTGAGAGGTGTGGCTATGCATGTATACTGGTGAGAGGTGTGACTATGCCTGTATACTGGTGAGAGGTGTGGCTATGCCTGTATACTGGTGAGAGGTGTGGCTATGCCTGTATACTGGTGAGAGGTGTGACTATGCCTGTATACTGGTGAGAGGTGTGGCTATGCATGTATACTGGTGAGAGGTGTGGCTATGCCTGTATACTGGTGAGAGGTGTGGCTATGCATGTATACTGGTGAGAGGTGTGACTATGCCTGTATACTGGTGAGGGTGTGGCTATGCCTGTATACTGGTGAGAGGTGTGGCTATGCATGTATACTGGTGAGAGGTGTGGCTATGCATGTATACTGGTGAGAGGTGTGGCTATGCATGTATACTGGTGAGAGGTGTGACTATGCCTGTATACTGGTGAGAGGTGTGGCTATGCCTGTATACTGGTGAGAGGTGTGGCTATGCCTGTATACTGGTGAGAGGTGTGACTATGCCTGTATACTGGTGAGAGGTGTGGCTATGCCTGTATACTGGTGAGAGGTGTGGCTATGCATGTATACTGGTGAGAGGTGTGACTATGCCTGTATACTGGTGAGGGTGTGGCTATGCCTGTATACTGGTGAGAGGTGTGGCTATGCATGTATACTGGTGAGAGGTGTGGCTATGCATGTATACTGGTGAGAGGTGTGGCTATGCCTGTATACTGGTGAGAGGTGTGGCTATGCATGTATACTGGTGAGAGGTGTGGCTATGCCTGTATACTGGTGAGAGGTGTGGCTATGCCTGTATACTGGTGAGAGGTGTGGCTATGCCTGTATACTGGTGAGAGGTGTGACTATGCCTGTATACTGGTGAGAGGTGTGGCTATGCATGTATACTGGTGAGAGGTGTGGCTATGCCTGTATACTGGTGAGAGGTGTGGCTATGCATGTATACTGGTGAGAGGTGTGACTATGCCTGTATACTGGTGAGGGTGTGGCTATGCCTGTATACTGGTGAGAGGTGTGGCTATGCATGTATACTGGTGAGAGGTGTGGCTATGCATGTATACTGGTGAGAGGTGTGGCTATGCCTGTATACTGGTGAGAGGTGTGGCTATGCATGTATACTGGTGAGAGGTGTGGCTATGCCTGTATACTGGTGAGAGGTGTGGCTATGCCTGTATACTGGTGAGAGGTGTGGCTATGCCTGTATACTGGTGAGAGGTGTGGCTATGCCTGTATACTGGTGAGAGGTGTGGCTATGCCTGTATACTGGTGAGAGGTGTGGCTATGCCTGTATACTGGTGAGAGGTGTGGCTATGCCTGTATACTGGTGAGAGGTGTGGCTATGCCTGTATACTGGTGAGAGGTGTGACTATGCCTGTATACTGGTGAGAGGTGTGGCTATGCATGTATACTGGTGAGAGGTGTGGCTATGCCTGTATACTGGTGAGAGGTGTGGCTATGCATGTATACTGGTGAGAGGTGTGACTATGCCTGTATACTGGTGAGAGGTGTGGCTATGCCTGTATACTGGTGAGAGGTGTGGCTATGCATGTATACTGGTGAGAGGTGTGGCTATGCATGTATACTGGTGAGAGGTGTGACTATGCCTGTATACTGGTGAGAGGTGTGGCTATGCCTGTATACTGGTGAGAGGTGTGGCTATGCCTGTATACTGGTGAGAGGTGTGACTATGCCTGTATACTGGTGAGAGGTGTGGCTATGCATGTATACTGGTGAGAGGTGTGGCTATGCCTGTATACTGGTGAGAGGTGTGGCTATGTGAGAGGTGTGACTATGCCTGTATACTGGTGAGGGTGTGGCTATGCCTGTATACTGGTGAGAGGTGTGGCTATGCATGTATACTGGTGAGAGGTGTGGCTATGCATGTATACTGGTGAGAGGTGTACTGGTGAGAGGTGTGGCTATGCCTGTATACTGGTGAGAGGTGTGGCTATGCCTGTATACTGGTGAGAGGTGTGACTATGCCTGTATACTGGTGAGAGGTGTGGCTATGCATGTATACTGGTGAGAGGTGTGGCTATGCCTGTATACTGGTGAGAGGTGTGGCTATGCCTGTACACTGGTGAGAGGTGTGGCTATGCCTGTATACTGGTGAGAGGTGTGGCTATGCCTGTACACTGGTGAGAGGTGTGGCTATGCCTGTATACTGGTGAGAGGTGTGGCTATGCCTGTATACTGGTGAGAGGTGTGGCTATGCCTGTATACTGGTGAGAGGTGTGGCTATGCCTGTATACTGGTGAGAGGTGTGGCTATGCCTGTATACTGGTGAGAGGTGTGGCTATGCCTGTATACTGGTGAGAGGTGTGACTATGCCTGTATACTGGTGAGAGGTGTGGCTATGCCTGTATACTGGTGAGAGGTGTGGCTATGCCTGTATACTGGTGAGAGGTGTGACTATGCCTGTATACTGGTGAGAGGTGTGGCTATGCATGTATACTGGTGAGAGGTGTGGCTATGCCTGTATACTGGTGAGAGGTGTGGCTATGCATGTATACTGGTGAGAGGTGTGGCTATGCATGTATACTGGTGAGAGGTGTGACTATGCCTGTATACTGGTGAGAGGTGTGGCTATGCATGTATAGTGCTGCAATATGTGTTTGTTTATTTAAATACGTATTCTCTTTAACATTAATTTTAAGAATTTTGTTCAAACTTATTTCCAGGAAGGTTGACAATAATTCTATAATGATTTAATAGGAAAAAAGTATTATTAAAATACTTGAAATTAGTGTATTGTTAGAAGCAACGGCTATATATATAAGTATTTTTTTCATAAACGTATTATCTTTCACATTGAACCGAAGAAAAATTATTTTTAAAAGTTATTTTCAGGAAAGGTAACCTAGTAATTCTAGGATGATCTAATAAGAAAGAGTATAAGTAAAATACTTGAATTTAGTGTTTTGTTAGAAGCAAAGGTGTTACCGAAACTCAAATCATACTGACAACAGAGATCACAAAAAAAAAAAAAAAAAAAAAAAAAAAAAATCTGAAGTGAATAATGAAGTTAATAATACTAAACAAAATTTACTGCAGCATCTTCTCAGTGCTTCTGACATTTTACGATCCATTTATAATGCAATTCCTGTCATTAATACAAGTTGCTTCCAGCTTCCATAAATAAATAAAAAAGAAACAAGAGTTTTAGATTTATATGAAATTGCGTAAAACTCCTTTATGGAGTTATAATTGTTTAAGTTACCAATTCTTCAAAGGCCCTGCAGTGAATTAAATACTGCTATTCAACTATTGTGGTGGCCAATGTGATAACGTCCCTCACTCGAAAACACCGAACTGGGGTTCGAGTCCCGCTCAAACTCGTTAGTTCCTTTGGTCGCTGCAACCTCACCACCTTGGGGGAGCCTACAGGTCTATCTGCCAAGTCATCAGCAGCCATTCCCTGGCCCTCTTTGGCCCTAGCTTGGGTGGAGAGGGGGCTTGGGCGCTGATCGTATGTATGTATGGTCAGTCTCTAGGGCGTTGTCCTGCTTGATATGGCAATGTCACTGTCTCTTGTCTCTGCCATTCATGAGCGGCCTTTAAACCTTTAATTGATCAGTACTACTGATAGTCAGTCTCTAGGGCGTTGTCCTGCTTGATATGGCAATGTCACTGTCTCTTGCCTCTGCCATTCATGAGCTGCCTTTAAACCTTTAATTGATCAGTACTACTGATAGTCAGTCTCTAGGGCGTTGTCCTGCTTGATATGGCAATGTCACTGTCTTTTGCCTCTGCCATTCATGAGCGGCCTTTAAATCTTTAATTGATAAGTACTACTGATTACAGTGGATGTGTAATTTTTATACTACCCTTTCCTAAAGAATAGTTCAACTCCTTTAAGGATTTTCAATTGAGTTATTTATTCTTGAAATAATCTGCAGTGAATTAAATACTATTTAAATATCTTCAATTGATGAGTACTCCAATTACAGTAAATGTTTAATACCATTTTCTAAAGAATAGACTATTGTTAGAGGGCCACTCCTTAAAAGATCTACAATGAATCACAAAACCTTTAAAGAGAATCGTTTTAGTTTGCCTTCTTACTAACTCATTATAATTTTGTCAGGAAGTCTGTGATTTTTTTTTCTTTTATGATGAAATACACATTTACAATCTTACAATTTATAACACACACACACACACACACATATATATATATATATATATATATATATATATATATATATATATATATATATATACAGTATATATATATATATATAAATTATATACATACATATATATAGATAGATAGATAGAAAGATATAACATATTTATATAATTTTTTCATTTTACATATACTGTATTTACAATATAAATTTTTACTATTTATCTAAGTCTGTGAAATTCAAACTTTATCAATTAACTAATCTAACATTGTACTCTTCTGTAGCAAAGGGTTTCTGCTTTATCCCAAAATGGTGTCGCGATATTGTAGGTCACCGATATACAAGGCAACAAATTTTTTGAAGTCACAAGAGTACTTTTATTTTTTACCCTACAAGCAAACACAGCGTCGAAATGGTCTCCCCCCAAAATTGTGTGGGAGTACAGCTTCCCATCATCAGGCTGCAATCCTCCCATCCCACTCCCACACATTGGAGTCCCACACCTTTCCCCAGTCCCCACACATACACAACATATCCGTGGACAAAGGTTATTGACCGCGAAGAGGTCGCCTATGGCTGCTCCTGTACAAAAGTGATCGGAATTGTTAAAACACTATTCTGTATAGGACATAATAAGAATATAGCATTTGCTGAAGAGAGTTACATAATAGCAATTTTGTATCTAGTATTTGTGCCTAAAGACGATGCAATGCACTTCGTAGTGTTATTACGTCAGTGGGGGGTCTGGAACCTCAATTGCAATGCGAGATCGCCGAGCAATACGTAAAGGAAAAGTCTCTCCAATTCGTTCAGTATTCCAGGTCGGGAGCCTTTGAAACCATCTGACGCTGATGGAAAATCTATTCTGTTTATGACGATTAAATCGATTCCATACGGCAAAAAACATATCAAAATCATTAAATTAAATTTTGATGTTTCATTTACACCTGTCGCATCCCCCGATACAAAATCAAAAGGACACCAAAACTAGGGAAACTAAGTCAGGCGACTGTTTAACCACGCACGTGCATTTCGAGTCCATATAAGGAAATGTCGTCCCGCCACGCCAACCAATGAACGGCCGTCTGGTGATAGTCCTCAACCAATGAACGGCCTCGCCACCAACACGCCCAGTGGTTGCCAAACGTTTGGTGGTGGTGGGGCTGGTAGTCAGTCAGACAGTAACTAGGCGAGCTTCCGCTCAGTATGAAAAAAAAAATCTCCTCTTGTTTTCCTTACTAGGCCCTTGACGGCCGGGAAATCACTGCCTAAAAGAAGGCCCGAGGTTAACAGACAGTAAAAAATGTCTTTTTATGAACATACCCTCGATTTTAAAGTTAAAAATAACGAAAACAATCCGAGGTCATATATGGTAAACTGATATATAAAGTTTAGGCTCAGTTGTGCTTATGTAGGTATAAAAAAAAATGGACAAAGGATATCATGAATAGGGTGGAACATAGCTCCCTTGTTTTGAAAGCCTGAAATTGGGTCACATAAGCAGAATAATACAGTAAGGCAACAACAACTACAACAATAACAACAACAATAACAACAGCAGCAACATCATGCATCCAACGCAATTAAGAACCCCGTTTAAACTGTTTCTATTCTTCAATGAAAAGCTAAACTTAGCGCGTGGCCTCCCTATTAGAAACATCACCTTTAATTCAGGCTCGGCACCTTCTCCCTTCTCCTTATAGTCAACCCTAAACCCCCTCCCCCTCCAGTCCGTCCCTCTACATGACCCAACCTCAACCCTACCTCCCCCCTCTCTTATCCGTCCTTCTACAGTACATGACCTAACATACTGAAATCTTACGGTCTCATCCTTATCTAAAAACCAATTGGAGTTTGGACAACTTTTTGAAAATAGTATCAATCTCTGTTGAAAGGAATTGAGTTTCTTTATTTCTTGTTTCCTTTCCTCACTGGGCTGTTTTTCCCTGTTGGAGCCCTTGTGCTTATAGCATCTTGGTTTTCCAACTAGGGTTGTAGCTTGGCTAGTAATAATAATAACAATAATAATAATAAAGAAACATAATAATAATAATTATAAACAAACATAATAAATAAAAATATAATAATAATAATAATAATAATAAAGAAACATAATAATAATAATCATAAACAACCATAATAATAATAATAAACAAACATAATAATAATAATAATAATAATAATTATAAACAAACATAATAATAATAATAATAATAATAATAAACAAACAATAATAATAATAATAATAATACCTACCTCAATGCACCAACAAATGCCATTGCCTAATTAAACAGATGGCAACCATTCCTCCATAAAATATCACCCATGTAAACATTCATGAATAAGGTATTAAAGACAAACCAACCAGTAACCCAAATGGGAAGACGAGGCTGAAATCAAGACGAACCTTTCCATTAAGAAAAATTGGGTCACGGCAGAGGGTTGGAGGAGCCCACGGTCCAGATATTATATATATATATATATATATATATATATATATATATATATATATATATATAGTATATATATATATACAATATATATATGTATATATATATATATATATATATATATATATATATATATATATATATATATATATATATATATATATATAGACCTTGGAGGAGCCTATGCAAAATGTATCGTGCGTCAAACTAAACAAAATAAACATTAGGTATGAATTCGGAGCTTTGGTTGGAGGTCAGAAAGAGAGAATGAAATTGATTTCCAGCAATGAATTCTAACGCCCCGGCCCGTGAGTTTAAGCTGTTTACTGGGGAGGCTACTGCTGTGGTAGGGCACCACAGTGGGGGGTTGGGCTTGCCGGCTGACGTTCTGGTGAGCATCTATTC
>NC_090752.1:5742585-5744507 GCF_036898095.1 Palaemon carinicauda
ACAACAACAACAGCAGCAGGTTAAAAACGCAAAAACGATGTGCTTTTAGTTTATTATCCCACAATGAAGTAATAACACGTTTATCTAATCTAACGCAATAAAATCTATCCTTGACATTCTGTTGCGTTTCTAAATCAAACTACGATAACGAATGTATCGTACAATGCTTCATTGACTTCAAAATTACCGTTATTTTTGCTGTATTTCTCGTAAAAAAAATAATCTGGGATTCTTAAGCCTTTTTTCTACCAAGTAACCTAGAAATAAATATAAAAGGATAGCAAATTAGGACTAATATCCTACCCTACAATTACTACAAAAGGGGTCATATATCCTATTCTACAATACTGAAAAGGAGTCATAAATCCTATTCTGCAATAGTGCAAAAGGAGTCATAAATCCTATTCTGCAATACTGCAAAAGGAGTCATAAATCCTATTCTGCAATACTGCAAAAGGAGTCAGTCATAAATCCTATTCTGCAATACTGCAAAATGAGTCATAAATCCTATTCTACAATACTGCACAAGGAGTCATAAATTCTATTCTACAATACTGCAAAAGGAGTCATAAATCCTATTCTGCAATACTGCAAAAGGAGTCAGTCATAAATCCTATTCTGCAATACTGCAAAATGAGTCATAAATCCTATTCTACAATACTGCACAAGGAGTCATAAATCCTATTCTGCAATACTGCAAAATGAGTCATAAATCCTATTCTGCAATACTGCAAAAGGAGTCAGTCATAAATCCTATTCTGCAATACTGCAAAATGAGTCATAAATCCTATTCTACAATACTGCACAAGGAGTCATAAATCCTATTCTGCAATACTGCAAAATGAGTCATAAATCCTATTCTGCAATAGTGCAAAAGGAGTCATAAATTCTATTCTACAATACTGCAAAAGGAGTCATAAATCCTATCTGCAATACTGCAAAAGGAAGTCAGTCATAAATCCTATTCTGCAATACTGCAAAATGAGTCATAAATCCTATTCTACAATACTGCACAAGGAGTCATAAATTCTATTCTACAATACTGCAAAAGGAGTCATAAATCCTATTCTACAATACTGCACAAGGAGTCATAAATTCTATTCTACAATACTGCAAAAGGAGTCATAAATCCTATTCTACAATACTGCACAAGGAGTCATAAATTCTATTCTACAATACTGCAAAAGGAGTCATAAATCCTATTCTACAATACTGCACAAGGAGTCATAAATTCTATTCTACAATACTGCAAAAGGAGTCATAAATCCTATTCTACAATACTGCAAAAGGAGTCATATGTCCTATTCTACAATACTGCAAAAGGAGTCATAAATCCTATTCTACAATACTGCACAAGGAGTCATAAATTCTATTCTACAATACTGCAAAAGGAGTCATAAATCCTATTCTACAATACTGCACAAGGAGTCATAAATTCTATTCTACAATACTGCAAAAGGAGTCATAAATCCTATTCTACAATACTGCACAAGGAGTCATAAATTCTATTCTACAATACTGCAAAAGGAGTCATAAATCCTATTCTGCAATACTGCACAAGGAGTCATAAATTCTATTCTACAATACTGCAAAATGAGTCATAAATCCTATTCTGCAATACTGCACAAGGAGTCATAAATTCTATTCTACAATACTGCAAAATGAGTCATAAATCCTATTCTGCAATACTGCACAAGGAGTCATAAATTCTATTCTACAATACTGCAAAAGGAGTCATAAATCCTATTCTGCAATACTGCAAAAGGAGTCAGTCATAAATCCTATTCTGCAATACTGCAAAATGAGTCATAAATCCTATTCTACAATACTGCACAAGGAGTCATAAATTCTATTCTACAATACTGCAAAATGAGTCATAAATCCTATTCTACAATACTGCACAAGGAGTCATAAATTCTATT
>NC_090752.1:5745007-5757507 GCF_036898095.1 Palaemon carinicauda
AGAGAGAGAGAGAGAGAGAGAGAGAGAGAGATTGTAATGTATTATATATTTTAGGCCAGCAACCAGGCACAGGGACCAGATCATTCATCGCCTTCATAACGTACAAAAATATGATTATAAATATTCTAATAACTACATGCCAGAGAGAGAGAGAGAGAGAGAGAGAGAGAGAGAGAGAGAGAGAGCGAGAGAGAGAGAGAGAGAGAGAGAGAGAGATAAACTTTCATTATCGCAATTTTATTATGTACTTAAATCTAATAACCTTTAAAAGTTAAAAATATAAACCAAAACTAAATACTTTCTCACTAAAAAAAAATAACTGTGAACACTTTCATGAGATGAGAAATAATTTCATAAAACAAAGAGAGCTACTCCAAATAATTAGCAAAGGACTCGATTTCACTCTAATTATCAGGTTACACACCCGCAAACTCTCTCTCTCTCTCTCTCTCTCTCTCCTCTCTCTCTCTCTCCTCTCTCTCTCTCTCTCTCTCTCTCTCTCAGATCGATTATCAGACTTGAACAGAAGGGGAGAATATACGAGACCTACACAATGAATCATATACCTATACTCAATTTTTTTTTAATGAGGCGCATTTGCACCGACTCGCAGCGGTGCCCTTTTAGGTCGGAAAAGTTTCCTGCTATTGTGATATGAATCATATACCTATACTCAATTTTTTTGAATGAGGCGCATTTGCAACGACTCGCAGCGGTCCCCTTTTAGGTCGGAAACGTTTCCTGCTATCTGATTGGTTAGAATTATCTTGTCCAACCAATCAGCGAGCAGGAAACTTTTCCGAGCTAAAAGGGCATCCCTGCGAGTCGGTGCAAATTTGCCTCACTAAAAAGAATTGACTATAGTTGTTAGTAACCTACATTGGATCACAGCTGGAAAAACAGAGAAAACAAGTCGAAAAGTACACCATCAAACTGGAAGGGTATAGACGAGATAATTCCTCACTCTACCTGGATTTGAAACCATTCATAACTCTCACAATATTCTACTTTTTATGTAAAACATATTCACAATATACTTCTACTTTTTTTATGTAATACATTCACAATATACTTCTACTTTTTTATGTAAAACATATTCACAATATACTTCTACTTTTTTTATGTAATGCATTCACAATATACTTTTACCTTTTAGGTAAAACGTATACTTTCATTTCCTTAAAAAAAAAAAAAAAAAAAAAAAAAAAAAAAAAAAAAAAAAAAAAAAAAAAAAAAAAGGTTTCGCAACCAATATGGTACCCCAGGCTCAGATAAAACGAAGAGGGTTTATCGCAAACATAAGTCCTTCTTCGCGAGGAAAATGCAAAACTAAACCAAAACTTATCCTTAGGTACATTATCATTATCAAAAAAAAGAGAGATTAGCCTCCTGGCTAGTACAGTGGTAACGTGTTCGCCTAGCTAATGCAGCAGATCGAACCCAGGACTAATAAAGTACACTATTAATCCTGATCGAACCCAGCTTTGGACCGTGAGTTTGAGCTGTTTACTGGGGAGGCCACTGTTGTGGTTGAACACCACAGTGGGAGGGGTTGGGCTTGCCAGGCTTACGTTCTGGTGAGCACCTCTTCTGATGAAACTGGAACTGAAACCAGACACCTTCACCTTTACATTTAACTAGCCCAATGAGTCAAGCTTCACTCTTACAGTTTGGTGAACCTCAAGTATGGTTGTGGTGGCCTCGTGATAGCGTTCTAGCCTGGTGATTGCCAGACTGAGGTTCGAGTACCTTTGGTCGCTGCAACCTCACCATTCTTGTGAGCCAAGAAGGGGGGGTTTGGGGAGCCTATATGTCTATATGCTGAGTAATCAATAGCCATTGCTTGGCCCTTCTTTGCCCTAGCTTGGGTGGAGAGGGGGCTTGGTCAATCTCTAGGGCATTATCCTGCTTGATAGGGCAATGTCACTGTCCCTTGCCACTGGCATTTACGAGTGGCTTTTAAACCTCTAAACATCCAGAAATTATTTCTTATAAATTCCAAAAACCTAAAGAACTACTAAGTAAAATTCGCTCCCCAGGGGAAAAAAAATCCCTTTATCTGGCATTCACGAGTGGCTTCTGAACTTTAAACATGCAGAAATTATTTCTTATAAATTCCAAAAACCTAAAGAACTATTAATCAAGTACAATTCGCTCCGCAGAAAAAAAAAGAAAAAAAAAAAAAGACATTTCCCTTTTGGACTGTCCTTTCCTTTTTCCAATCTCTCTCCAGTACCTTCCCGGGCCGTTGGCCGACAGCCTCTTTCAATGGGTCTCTCAAAGAGTCTTTCATTTACTAGAGAATCAATATTGGCTGACTTACAACAGCCGGCAGCAATCACTGGAGATGAATGGGGGATTTGAGAGGAATATTTTCTCTTATCATAAGTGAAAATATCGATGGAGGGATTACAATGGTTATATATGAATACAATGAAGTACCCTTATCTAGATTGGGAAATATTGAAGACCAAATTTATGTGATTAAAAGAAAAATAATGAGAAAATGGGAGAAATATTTTTTTCATGATAAGTGAAAATATAGATGAAGGGATTACAAAGGTTATATATAAATATAGCGAAGTGCCGAAATCTAGACAGGGAAATATATACTGTATACTGTAACCAAATCTATGTGATTAAACGAAAAATAATGATAAAATTGAGAGAAATACTTTTTACAAAAAGTGAAAATATGGATGAAAGAATTATAATGGTTATACATGAATATAATGAAGTACCCTAATATATATAGCCAGGGAAGTATAAATAACCAAATCTGGTTAAAAAAAAAAAATAAAAAAAAATAAAAAAAATAAAACGTTGGATTTTAGATTAGGTTTCCAGGACATAAACTCTCGACTTGAAGATGAAGATTCATTAAATGTGATATCAACTTGATTATGTGCCATATAAACTATCGAATAATAAAACACACTTAATAATTAGTATAATTTCAAGGCAACCTGCAACTTTAGTTGGAAAAGCAAAAGCAGATAAATGTGAAAAGAATACGGAGGATAATAGATCAAATCATATATATACATACATACATACATACATACACGTACATGATTACATATAATCCCCCCCCCTACCCTCAGAGGGGAAAAGAGATTTAAGCCTAGTTCTTGAAAATGCCATTGAGGCTCTTCTAGCAAGAGTAATGAATTTATGTGTGTATGTGTGTGTAAGTTTATTGATCAAACACCTTTTCATCCCCAAGAATGTCATATTTACAATTTTAGGCAGGTTAAAACCGATACTTCGTCTTATTGTCCTGTACTTGCGTTATGTCACAGTATTATTTGTGACATTAGCATGAAAGAAAAAAAAATAAAATGGTTTTCTCCTTTTGAGAAAACTAGGCCTACACTGTCTTGGATTAGAGTTCTTTTGCTTGAGGGTACACTCGGGCACACTATTCTATCTAATTTCTCTCCCTCTTGTTTTGTAAACCTTTTATAGTTTATATGGGAAATATTTATTTTTGTTGTTACTGTTCTTAAAATATTATATATTTCTTTGTTCCCTTTCCTCACTGGGCTATTTTCCCTGTTGGGACCCTGGGTTTATAGCATCCTACTTTTCCAACTAGGGTTGTAGCTTAGCTAATAATAATAATAATAATAATAATAATAATAATAATAATAATAATAATAATAATAATAATACATTATTCCTATTACAGAAGATAAACGTAAAAATCTCTAAAAGAACAAACATAACAATTCGTGAAATAAAACCATTTCCGTCGAAAATAATTCTTTAATTATGACGAAAAATGATTGGCCGGAAAAAAATCAGAACGGTAATTAGTTTCAGCTCATTTTGAATTAATTGTGACGTGACGTGAATTTGCATTTCTCATCCATAAAGTTCTTCTAAGTTTACTAAGTCACATGTACGGACGGCGCACACAAATGTTTGTACAAATATATATATATACATATATATATGTATATATATATATATATATATATATATATATATATATGTATGTATACATATATATATACATATATATAGTATATGTATATATACACATTCAAACATAGCCTATATATATATATATATATATATATATATATATATATATATATACGTGTATATATATATATATATATATATATATATATATATATATATATATATATATACACACACACATATATAATATATATACATACATAATTTAAATATATATACATATATATACACACAATTTATATACATACATACATACATACATACATATACGAGTATAACTATACTGAGAAAGACATAGAAAAAAACTGTGGACACCTTGATTGAACGAAATGCCAGCCAAACGATAGATGAATATATCCAAAAGCCCATCTTAAGGAAGCTCTACTACATAATTCTGGAATGACGGAAAAAGAAAAGAATAGCATTCTCAACACACACTGCTCTGGGAGAGTCAATAAATTGCCCCTATGCTCTTTTATTATGCAATTTCTACTTGACATTTATAAGGGCATTGCAAAAAAAAAATCATATTGATATTTTTATCAAATAAAAACACAATTCTTTCCAAACTCTAAAAATATTATTTCTTTCTCTCCCTTTGCAAAATTGCGGTATCTCATTTTGATAAACTTGGTTGGGTTCTGTACTATGATATAACATTTAAACCAATAATGCAAATAGCCACTTAATTACCAATTTCCTCAATTATTCAAATTGATGAAGCTGCCTCTTTAGGCAAAGAATACTTGTGAGCTAATGATTGGGGATTTGGGTGAACCTATAGGTCTACCTGCTGAATCATCAGCAGCCATTGCCTGGCCTTCCCTGGTCCTCGCTTGTGTGAAGAGGGGGGCTTGGGCGCTGATCATCTTTATATCTGGTCAGTCTCTAAGGCACTGTCACTGCCCCATGCCTCTACCATTCACGAGCGACCTTTAAACTTTTAAACATCGACATTATTTTCGCAAAACATTGTCATATTAACTTCTAAACAATCATAACCAAGTATTTCAACTTCCACAACGTATCCAGTAAACAGAAACAGTAGGCCTATCAAGGAATCCATACCAGAGCTGGGTATATCATCCCATTCAGTATGTTTTGCTTTTAGGTTTGCTTCACACAAGAGGACTTTTTTCCGCACGGGAAAATTTTCACTCGTTAGGATGCATGTCTTCACACGAGCGGATGTTCTCCGAGCGGCCGCGTGGTTTCTATAAGGAGCTATACTGTAACCACACATATTAGTAAATCAAGCGAGTATTATGTCACAGCCACTCGGAATTTTTTCCGAGCGGGCATGTGAAGGTCCTTATTGATCTACACTGATTTTTTTACCCGCGCGGAGAAAACCGCAAGGACAAAATCGCGCGGCATCAAACAGCTCGCGTGAAGCGAGCCCTAGTACACAAGCACGCGCACACACAAAAACAGTTACTTAGAATTGATACGCGAAGAAATCCCATGAACAACAATGAAAAACCTTTCCGTCTCGCTGCATATTTTCTCAATTACTGACTTGGACTCGGGCATGAAACATCCAGTTCCACAAAAGGCGAATGGAAGGAGGATAGATGGAGACCTACCGGGACAGAGGAAGGCTATTCGACCAATAATGGACTTTCACTGAGAGGGAAATGTAATAGCTGAAAGCAAAGGGCAGACCTTCTATGAAAACTTCTCCTCGATACATTTAATTCATAGGCTATACATATTTGCATGTAAAATATGTGTAAACACTAGATATATGTGTATATTCTACTCTCTCTCTCTCTCTCTCTCTCTCTCTCTCTCTCTCTCTCTCTCTCTCTCTCTCTCTCTCTCTCTATATATATATATATATATATATATATATATATATATATATATATATATATATATATATATATATATATATAATTTGTGTTATTTGTCACTAACACATGTGACTTTCATACTTACAAATATAAAGCAAAAAAAAAATAGCTCTTGATATTGAATTTATTCTACCTAAAGAATGTTTATGTATGTATGTATATATACTAACATCATTATCACCTCCTCCTACGCCTATTGATGCAAAGGGCCTCCAAAGACTGACCAAATCCATAGAGGATTCATTAGCTAGATACATCAAAAGATAGCCAGTTCCTTGTGATGCTCAGTGCCTAAGGCAAGTGACCCTTGCCGGTCCATACTAATCCCAGCAAGATCATCTACCAAGCATCAGGAATAAAAATCGAAAAGACATCTTGTCTATCGCCTTAAACCCAATCAGTCACCCCAGCTGCCAGTGACCGTAAGAGAAAGACGGTAAGTTTTACGTATATTTCAAATGGTTCGTATAATAACTGATAGCAAATAACATTACAGTGGAACCTTGTGGAGTACAAATACTGTACTAGTACATGGAAACCTTATTACAAGCTGGTCATATATGAATAAATACAGTATATATGCTCTTATCTCTCCCATGTTTTATCGTGTAACAGTATACAAACCTTAAAGAAAACTACAATTTATAAAATAAAACACCGAACAAATTACTAAAATTTCACAGTTGGTAAATGTAGGCCTACGTGAAAACTTCAATGACAGAATATCTTTTATCTGAAAAACGCCAGCGACTATTCTATGGGTATACAAAAATCCTACTAACACTTACGTAAAGACACCACTCGGTCTATAGAATGAAATAAGACACTTCTGTTTTGATCTCAAATTTCGAGATTCGCTTCCTGAACCTTTCAAATGGCTAACGTCTTCTCGCTAAACTTGTTTATGCGACTCGTCGTAGCAGGAAAGAAGATAATGAAGAAAATAATAAAAAGTGCTCTCTCTCTCTCTCTCTCTCTCTCTCTCTCTCTCTCTCTCTCTCTCTCTCTCTCTCTCTCTCTCTCTCTCTTTTGGCAGTGTTAAGAGTTTCATCGAAAACCTCTTTCCTACTAAAACGATTTCAGCAAAATCCTCTACATTCAGTAATAGAGTTCAACTGTTTTCTTACTTATATTTACTCTATATAATAAACAGGAAGTCAGGGATAACAGATACGTCTTATATCCGAGTAATATTTATGTAACAGGTTCCATATCCACAATGAAGAAAAATGTTTATCCATTCACATAGAAGGTTTCAGCTATATATATATATATATATATATATATATATATATATATATATATATATATATATATATATATATGTGTGTGTGTGTGTGTGTGTATATATATATATATATATATATATATATATATATATATATATATATATATATATATGTGTGTGTGTGTGTGTGTGTGTGTGTGTATACATATATATGTAGTGAAACTATAAGAGAGATTACTCGAGTCCCATATGTGGATGAGATCATGGTGAGGGTTAGATAGAGATGGTTTGGTCATGCTGTTCGCACTCCTTTAAAAGAAATTAGTTCACCAAACGTTTAACTGAACTCCACGAGGCACTAGAAGAGTTGGAAGACCTAAACTTATATGGCTGAGGAATATGAAGCGTGAAATAGGAGATGATGAATGATGAAGTATTGAATTAAAAGCTCCAGATAGAGACGACTAGCTAAATCCAACCCAGGCCCTTTGCGTCAATGGGCGTATGAGGAGATGATAATATATACATGTTTTTTGAAGTGTTTCGATAATGTGGATTTGATAATTAACGAGGATAACACTGTATGATACTTAGAATATTCAATAACTTGTGACAGGACCAGGGAAACGGCTAGTAAAGTAAAATAAACCTACGGGCCACATATAAAAAAAAAAGATTGTCACGACCCAGTTGAGCGTGGGACTAGGTTCGCAAAGATGAAGCAACTTTCTACGTTCAAGATTCAGTGTTAACACCTTTGAAAGAATAAAGCCCGTATAAAGCAAAGTCACAAGGATGCAAAGTAGATCCAATAAAAACTCAATTGACTGGACGATCTCACAAGTCCTTTTGTCAAATGGCCAACAATGACCTTGGAAAGAATAGGATTTGAACGATGTCACCAGAACACAGAGTCGTTATTTTGTTAATGGAGATTTGTCGATTTCAAGACTGGCAAAGACGCTGAGTAGCTAATAAAATATATAGAAGCACCCAGTTAGCTTTTATTATTATTATTATCATTATTATTATTATTATACAGCATGTGTGTACGTGAGTCTATGCATGTGTATAATGTAAACTACAGGTACTATGTAAGTCAGTGTGAGGTTGAATGTTGTTTAAATTAGATATACCCACATTTCGTTAACTAATGGTAAAAAAAAAAAAAACTAAATTATGTGGAATATTATTGGGAAAATGCTAAAATTTTCACAAAAATAACGAAAAAATATCAAAAGAATAAACAAAGATACTTTAAGCTTCTTTTCAAACCAATTACAAGAATATGAAGTTTCCTCCAACGTTAGAACATTAAAATACCATGACAAGAAATTATCAATTATTACGAACTTCATAAATCCACTGCCTTGGGGGTAGAGTTCTCTTGCTTGAGGGTACACTCGGCCACACTATTCTACCTAATTTCTCTTCCTTTTGTTTCGTTAAGGTTTTTAGTTTATATATGAATTATTTATTTTAATATTACTTTTCTTAATTTTTTTTTTACCTTGTTTCCTTTCCTCACTGAGCTATTTTTCCTGTTAGGGCCCCTGGGCTAATAGCATCCTGCTTTTCCAACTTGGGTTGGAGCTTAGCAAGTAATAATAATAATAATAATAAGCCAACTGGAGTTGTAGCTTAGCAAATAATAATAATAATAATAATAATAATAATAATAATAATAATAATAAAATCAACTTCCAAAAGAAATAGAATTGATACTGGACGAAACCACAAACTCATTCCCTAAACTAATTGTCTACTACATTTAGAGAAAAGTAGCTTCAAAGATAACATGATATTTATAAACTAACATCCAACCCTACCCCCCCCCCCCCCCAAAAAAAAAATATGAGTGAAAATGGACAAACTGGATCTTTTGGGAAGGTATGACTGTATACGATACGTTAGGTTAGGACTAAGGACGCATACATATAACTAATCTTTATACCGAAAATTCAGGTGACTGGAAACTGTAAAAGCCAAAATCTTAATTATTGTAACCGTTTTTTTAAACACAAACTTAACCTTCACTAGTTTCTGACCTTGAGAATATCTGCAGGTTAATAACGAGCCATCGCTTCTAAACGGAAACCAAATAAACAAATATAAAGCCCTGATAAAGGAGAAGGATTATGCTGCTCCTAGTCCTAACTCTAAAGATTTAATGAACGTTGCATCAAACCTTAGCGGCTTGATGTTAGCGGATATCGGTTACAATGAGGCCTGACTGTGAGATAAGTGAACAAGATCTACGTTAGCCCTTTAGATTGTTTAGAGTGAATAGCCAAACAACGGCGTAGACACTGTACATAATTCACCCAGTCCTAGACGTGCCTAGTCTAGCCTTATTAGGCCTATTTTAAGACGAGGAATTACAGAATCTGAAACCTTATTCAAACGCCTAAGACATTTTAGATACAAAACGTTTCTTAAGCCAACAGGTGGTATGAACTTTGATATGGAACAAACAAACAAACAACGCAAACATGTAGGCTACTTTGAATAATAAAACAAAAATGTGTTAATAATTATTTCCAAGAGTATTCAAAATTACTCCATGGCGTTTTGGTCATGTTATTACCCGGAAAATATATCTAAATAGTTGTCTGATATATATATATATATATATATATATATATATATATATATATATATATATATATATATATATATATATATATATATAACCATTTCTTTCTTAGTGGGAATATCTTACAGTTATAAAAGAGATTTTTCGGTAGTTTCCTAGCCAAAATGTCATTCTTCACATTAATTACACCCTACCACAGTCGCCTGCATACCAGGTACACGATTTACAATTTGAATCAACAGAACATGATGGTTTTAACGGACTAAATTCAAACCTGGTCCACTTGAAACCCACAGTTTTCATTGGTTGACGATCTAACAAATAAGTTTACCCAATAAACATAGCTCTAAGAGTAAAAAACAATAGTAAAAACCAAATTATAAACGTAATCACAGAAATCAAGAGAGAGAGAGAGAGAGAGAGAGAGAGAGAGAGAGAGAGAGTCGTGTTGAGAAATCCTCCTTAAACCTCTCTATTGTCTCACCAGAGATCAGTTAGAGACACACCGACCTGTCAAACTCATCATCGTGGCATGGCAGGGAAATCTGATACCTCTCTCTCTCTCTCTCTCTCTCTCTCTCTCTCTCTCTCTCTCTCTGTATGAGTTAGTCCTATGGATTAATATGATTTAATCCCACAAAGAAGTGTAATGTCTAAAGTCCCTTCCACCAAAAAAAAAAATCTTTTGTTAAACTAGTCCTACTTCAAGAAAATACAATACATTTAACATTAATATAATTCATGAACTCATTTAACATTAATATAATTCATGAACTCATCTAACATTAATATAATTCATGAACTAAATGGTACAATAGAGATACATAATTGTTTTAATAAGAAAAGATATGACAGCTAGAGTACATAATACCAATCATCTTTTATAAAAAAAAAATAAATAAAAAATAAAAAAATGCCTTATATACTGGACCGACATTTCGCTAAAACTTCAGAAAGATTGGTTGGACCTTGGGGTCTAATTCAGTCTAAATAAATGAACTCAACTTTATGTCTAAATACTCACAAGTTTACACGATGTATTCATACATTAAAAGTTTACACGATGTATCCATACATTACAAGTTTATCAAGTGTATTACTCAAGACACAAAAAGTTCAAGCTTACGGTTACAGATGAAAACGAAAAAGCAGTTTGCAACATATACTCCCTGTACTAAGTTACGGTACACATGCAATTTAATAAAATATATTTTATGTTACCCTTGTTTAAATCAAATGTCTCGTACATATACATACACATGTATACACATTTGTTATTAAAAATGCACATATAGTATTCTCATTCATAAGGCATTCTAATTAAAGTATGGTGTTTCAAGTTATTAACGATCAATATAAATTTCGATATATTATTAATAAGCACCTAGGCCTAGTCTAACCTAATGCATCCATAACAAAGGGATTAAACCAAGGCCTATTGCGAATATTGACCTGGTAATTCCAGTAGGCGTGGTAAGAAAAGCTACGAGATACATTAAAATATTAATAAATTGGTGTAAATTGATGTAGGCCTAACGAAATCGTGAAAGAACTGTGGTGACACGGGGGAGAAATATTAATAAGGAATTCTTGAAGGATGCTCTTACCGGGAAATAAAACTTCGTGTGGCTTTATGGTAAATACAATGGCATATTAGTCTAAAAGCTACGTTTTTTTTAATATTATACTAGATTATTAAAATCTGAAGTGACTTCGCATCCATAAAGCATTAACGTCTTTGTAAAACACAAGGCTAATCTTTGTAAGGATAGAACCAAAAACCTTTTAATTTACCCTCCTGGGGCCCCTGGGCTTATAGCACCCAGCTTTTCCAACTAGGGTTGTAGCTTAACTAGCAATAACAATGGTAATATAGTAATGATAATAATCATAATAATAATTATCCCACACCGATCCCGAGAAATTCCCAGCTGCTAACCAACCGCCCCTTTCCAGGCACGAGTTGCCAATTCGTGTTTCCCGTTCCAAGGCTGCAAAACAATAACAAATCATTCCAAACGCTTTATTTTTCCATAACGGAAGAGCTTCCAGCGTCATTGCGAATGGATATCAGTAGAACTGGAAGGTCTGCGTGAGATGTATGAACCAGACACCCTATCAAGAGATAATTAATGCCTTTTGGACGTTTCCAAAACAACAAAGACCGGTCAAAGTTACCACGCTTCTGTGTATGTGTCGCCAACTCGCCACAACACTTCCCCTGTGTATTTACCCAAAAGTGAAGATAAAGTACACTTTGACAGTGATTTAAAACGTGAGATTCTTACCTTCACTCGAATGGTGGACTGGGTGTACCAAAGTTTCGTCCAGGAAAGGTATGGAATGGCAGGTTTGAAAATCGCGAAAGACAACGTACGCAACACAAACTCTTGGCGTGAACTGAGTCGTATCGAGCGATCCCAAATCCACGGACAGGAGATGCCAAGCTGCGCCACCTAAACAAGAGCAAGGACATCCTGCGCAGGACATCACATGTCTCACGGACATACGAGGGATATTTTTCGGTCGCCAGGCCTATCAGGAGAACAAGAGCAAGGACACCCTGCGCAGGACATCACATGTCCCACGGACATACGAGGGATATTTTTCGGTCGCCAGGCCTATCAGGAGAACAAGAGCAAGGACACCCTGCGCAGGACATCACATGTCCCACGGACATACGAGGGATATTTTTCGGTCGCCAGGCCTATCAGGAGAACAAGAGCAAGGACACCCTGCGCAGGACATCACATGTCCCACGGACATACGAGGGATATTTTTCGGTCGCCAGGCCTATCAGGAGAACAAGAGCAAGGACACCCTGCGCAGG
>NC_090752.1:5760007-5772507 GCF_036898095.1 Palaemon carinicauda
GGGTTTGTTCATCATCCTCTCGTTTATGGGAATGAGCTAAAGATTATAACATAAAATGAGATATTGTTCACATAGTAAATACAGACCGAGCAAAATGTAAACTGTGAGGAATGAGGAAAGACATAGGAATAATAATAATGGCCACCGTACGTGAAATGATTGATAAAGAGTATTTTGAGATGGTTTGGTTGAACGACTAAACCATAAATGGCGATTATTTGGTGGGAAATTGTATAATTTAGAAGTGTTATAAACATGGAAGACTTCAAATATTTTGTATGGTTGGGCGATTGTAAAAGCTTATATGAATATTGACGTTCAAATGTCATAAACGTGTGGTTAATGAGTCCTTCGTGGATTGTGTGAGAAGTGGCCACTTTAATGAAAATTCACTGCGCAAGAGATTCATATTTTTCTAATTTCTATAGACTACCGATGTTCCCATTTTGCAATCTTTAGAAATACACGTTGTCGTACGTTGCAATTTACATAGAAATATTTCACGCACATGCAAGTGGTTTACTAAAGCAAAAATATGCTTTGAAAGTTTGAATTAGTCAGTCTGTTTCAAAGGAAGTACCTTGCATTCTGTGCATACATATCAGCCCATGTCATGACCTGAATATATTTTCTCTCTCTCTCTCTCTCTCTCTCTCTCTCTCTCTCTCTCTCTCTCTCTCTCTCTCTCTCTCTCTCTCTCTCTCTCTCTCTTGTTAGGTGGACAAACACACTAATAAGTATTCTTGGGAGTATCTTTAAATTTCCAAACTTTATTCCGCAGGATAGACTCACTTTCAAGTCCATGAATCACAGACCTTTGATTGATGATTCATCTGACATTTCGGTGACACATCTTACAGTAAATATTGCTGTAGCTTCTGTTGTTGCTTAGCTATAAAGCATATTGCTACAACCATCGTAACGTTAGTTGAGTAAGAGTAATTAATGTTACTATTATTTCGGAAAATATACACAAACCTTTAATTTAATCATAAATTTCTTAAAAGATCATTCATCAAGATATAATTGTCTGTATGCTGATTAGTTACTTTACATTAAGGGCTGCCTCCTTGGCCCTGTCACACAAGAAGTCCTGTGTCCTCCAGGGATTACAATATTTGTCTGTCGTGTAGCCTACATTCTTAAGTATCTAGAGTATCATATAATCATATAGCGTAATCACGTCAGTTTTCAAATATACGGTAGCAAAGCATTCTATTCTTCCTAAATGATTAACTATTTGTTCAAGAGTTACATATTCTAGATCTAGTCATTTTGATATGAATCATAAAGTTGAAATATGTCTTTTTGCACATTTATTTCATGTTTTATAGTGAAGAAACATTCTTTATAGTAAATATTTAGATTTAATGGGCCATACTACACAGACCATATCCGAATGTATGGTGCTACTGTGACCATCATATTGTGCAAATTCGAAAATACTTTTGAGTGTTTTAAATGAGATCTATGAAAGTTAAGATCACCAATGTTAAAGCTTCTGTCAGCTGAATTTTTTTAGTACTTGGATTCAGCCAAGGTAACAAATCATTATTAGATTATCAACAAAAGAACACCTTAATTCCGCTTGATTACAATGCAAACACACACAAACAAACAAACACTAGCATACAACAGTAATTTGGTTGCTCTCTCTCTCTCTCTCTCTCTCTCTCTCTCTCTCTCTCTCTCTCTCTCTCTCTCTCTCTCTCTCTCTCTCTCTATTTGGGATATCATTCTCCTAAATAATATATAAATGTTTTAATTGAATACTAATCAATATGGAAATGTACTTAAAGATTATAAAAGGGGTAAAGGAATCAACATAATATGATAAATTGCTTGCATCCTAAAGCTCTAAACAGAGAGCCTTAACCCCTAAACTTCTTTCATGCCTAAATTCCGTCACCCAAAATTTGAATTAATATATAAAAATTACATTTAAATATAATACTCATGCAGAGTTGCTGTTTGTCGAGTACGGAGGAGCCTTTGTAAAGAATTAATATCTGCTTTCGCGTCTATGTACTACTAATGTATTATAGAACAACGAAGAAAACCGGAGAAGTGAATGTTATATTACCTGTAGGACCAAAATATGCTGTTTAGCAGCATAAATAGGTGAGATATTAAATTAAATTTATTTTGTAAGCTCATAATTTGAATTTATTCATGTATATTTCTTACAAAGCTAAACTTAATACCCTAAGCTGGGCTAGTCTTGGAACAGCGCGTCTTTCGTAATCGTCAATTGACCAAAATCTTTTTATCAAATTATATCCTCTTTGCTATATATTTACTTTAATACAATATTCCCAATGAAGAAAAGGTAGTTACATGTGTATATAAAGGTACGTTGAAATCTGGTGGAAATTATGAACGTTTTAAATATCTAAACCACATTTTGATAAGGAATCAAATTCTATGACACAACCTAACCTAAAATAGGAGCCTTATCCTTACCTATATGTCTACTGGGGACGCTGAGCCGGAGCCTTTGTATATCAGCGGCCAGTTCCTCATGCATTGATTAAAAATGGACCTCAATTTTCTCCCCTAACCTAACTTACAAGCCTTGTCCTTACCTACTTACCTAACGGTGGGGGGGGGTGCCTAACGCCCTCTTTCGACCCCCCCTTTCACTGCCGTGTTCTAAGTCAGACATAATAATACATACAGGTGGCCGCTATCCTACATACACCCCGTAGCCTCCCTCTTTGCTAAATATTCCTAATGAAGAAAATCTAGTTACATTTATATGTAAAGGTAAAGTTTCTGATGGAAATATGTATTTTTCAAATTACGGACCTTTTAGAAATCTAAACCATATTTTGAAAGGGAATCCAACTCTACGCACAACCTAACCTAACCTAGGAGCCTTATCCGGTATTATTCCTTATTTCCTTTCCTCCCTGTTGGGTCCCTTGGGCTTATAGCATCTTGCGTTTCCAACTAGGGTTGTAGCTTAGTAAGTAATAGTAATAATAATGCTCTTTGAGACCCAGCTTCCTTCGACCACATAGCTGATGTTATACTTCCTCTTGCTAAACTTACACTTGTCCACTTCCACAGTGTGACCTGGTCTACCAATTTTCTTTTTGTCCAAAATCAATATGGTTGAACATACTACGCGGCAACAGCTATACCAGTCCATAAGAGTATGAGATGCTAGATTCTCCCTCTTGACGGCATCATTGTCTTGTGACCAACGTTCGACCCAACAAGCAATTACCATAGTAAAATGACCTCATGTTCTTCGAGGCGTGTCTCATCGAAGAAGGAACCATGCTGAATTGAGAATTTTTTTTCGACAATGATGGTTCCTGCACACCAAGCATACATTAAGTCTCTAGTATGTACGTTGCGGCCATCATGCATCAGGGTAACCTCATCAATAATACACTGTTCACAAACTATTCTAAAAGGCCATCATGAGTGCAGCGACCCTACCTCAGCCTTAGGGGAGTCGTCTTGTTTGAATACTCCTCCGTTCATATGTTGACGTTTGCTTATTCCCTGTGAGTTCCATCAGAGGGAAGACCTCTTGCGGCCTACCCAGAGCTTGACTTCGGTTGTTCCTCTTTGCTGACGGTGCCATTCTCCCTTGTTACATGGGCAGCGTCTGATCCTTTGCCTTTCAGGGGACACCTTTCCCACCCACGGGTTAGGCTGTTCTCCCGTGTGATTTTTCTTCAGCTAATTAAATTTAAATTTTGATAGAATTGTTAATCTAACTTTTGTACAGCACTATTGACACTGCTCTCCGTCGTTCAGCGATGACAGCTGGCAAAAGGAGTGTTTAGTCTTTAGCTTGTTCCTGTGCCTCTTGGGGGACATTTTTTCCGTCTGCAGGTTAGGTTTTCCTCCCTAGGGTTTTTTTAATTCCTTTTTTTTTTTTTTGCTTTTTTCTTCAGCGCTAGCAGCTGACGTAAGGAATGCTAAGTCGAATGATCCCGCCAATCTCCACCTTCTTCGCCTGCGCTTGTGGCAGTTCTGGACCAACGGATCAGCGGGTGTGTAGAACTCCTCAGAGTTCTTTGGATAATCCCTTTGGAGGAAATCCAGAAACAAGCTTCGGCTTCGTTTCTCAGGCAACACTCTATGTTGACCTTCAATTTGAGCTATGCAGGGAAGCAGAGAGCTGCCCGGAGGTTCGCCTCCAGGTGTTGGAACTTTCCCTTCCGAGGAAAAATCCCTTCACTAGCCACTGTTCGACAATCTTCCTTTGTGGGGAGAATTTCCGACAACGGCAGCAGATGTCGGTCGCCTTTTCATGTTCGGTCTCCGCTTCTGAGGTTTCCCCCGGTGTAAATTAGATTCATCCATTCCTGTCTATCGCACTAATGTCGCTGTTCGGGTAACCCCTTCAGGAAAACCCATAGAACAAGCTTCGGCTTCGTTCTCAGGTAACACTCTATGTCATCCTTCAATTTGAGCTACAGCTCGTTGAGGGTATGCAGAGTGCTGCCGTGGGGTTTGCCTCCAAGTGTTGGAGAGTCCCTCCACCAGCCTCTGATCGTCAATCTTCTTCCTTGCAGGGGAATTGCTAACAGGGGCAGCAGGTGATGGTCACCCTTTCTTCACCTGTTCGGTTTCCCCTTCAGGGGACTACTCTAGGGGGAATTGGATTCGTCCATTCCCCACTCTTCCTCTTTGAGAGCAGACCTTATCGCCCAGATGTTGTCTCGTCGAGACTCATCTCACTAGCTGACTCGTCTCGCCAACAAACTCGTCTCACCCACCCCTGCTGCAGCTACACCATCAGCTCATGATTGCCCACGATCATCCCTCAGCTCGCCACCGCCGATGTTAGCCACCTTGCCGTTCTCCCACTCTTGATCGTCACTCACCGTTCGCCAGTTGGGGCTGTTTGCCAACTTGCCGTTCGCCTGCTCACCAGCTTGCCAATTCACCAGCTTGTCGATTCACCAGCTTGTCGATTTGCCAGCTTGCCGATTCGCCAGCTCGTCGTTCACCAGCTCGCCATTTGCCAGGTAGCCATTCGCAAGCTCGCAGTTCGGCAGCTCGTGATCGTCACTCGCCTGCTCAGGATCGTCACCAGTCAGCTGTCTTCTAGGTTGCCGTTTGTACCAACAACCGCTTCCAGCACCGGAGGGGCTTCCTTTTGCTACTTTTCCTTCCAAGGTAAAGTTGCTCTCCAGGACAATCTGTTCTAGCTGAGACCATCATGCCTCGGGTATTTCATTCCAGACACGTCTAACCCTTCAGGTAAGAAAGATTCCTTGATCGACCAAATACCAGGTACTAACCAAGCACTGTCCAGTTCTTATCAGCCTATTCATCCCTATGATGGACTAATAGTAGGTATGTGAAGACATCTTTGCTTCCGTACAGGACCAGGGAGACTAGCATTTTCCAAGAAAGGAAAAAAACCAATCAGTTTGATTCAAGGGGTCCTTTCTATCCAACAATGAATCTCCCTTTTTAAAGGATGAAAGGTTTATATATGTAAACCTTATATATGTCAGATCTGAAAATAATTTGTATTTCCTAGCAATACAAACATGAGTACCATAAACTTCCCACCTCAACCACTTCTTTCATCCCTGAACTTAGGGTCAAAGGTGAAGAGGCTTTGACAGGAGTGAGTTGGGCTACTCAACTAAATTCACCACCTGTCTCTAACGACCTTGTTGATAATTTCAACGGTCATTTCAGCTCCACTGAAGACGTTCTCTATTTCAAAGGACTCAGGTTTGTTACCCTTGAAAATAGAAATTACTTTTGAAATTTGTTATACAGTATTTTACTTTGAAAAGCTACCATAAAAAATTTTATGATGACGTGGCTGTTTCTATCGATAATTTAACTAGTGCTTATTAAACTAACAAATGCTATATTGTACTGTATTTTGGAAGTAATCATGAATATTTCTTTTCCAGACATGAAAATTAAGGTGTATAATGCAAATGTACGGAGATGGCTAGATAAGTGGCCTGGAAAAAAACACTTGGGAATGTACAGGTTTCTTCCCCTGTTTTTTGCATTAGGAGCAGCATTGGAGTTTTCTATGATTAATTGGCATGTTGGAGAAGTAAACTTTTGTGAGTACTTTACCGGTTAACAACTTATGTATCATTAATTAATTGGAACAGGTACCGTAACCTTTTTTGCGTTTCAGACCATAAAAGAATATGCAATAAAATAAAATGTTTGCCGAATATCAGTGTTTGGTGATAATGTATATTTTGTTCCGTAACCGAAATACAAACCACGCTATTTACATAGGGTTTACTTTTCGGCGTAGCTGAAATGACGAGCCATTAAGATTTTAACGAGGGTTAACTACCCCCCGCTAGTTAGCCGGGGCTAGGGAAGGGGTAGCTTGCTACCCCTCCCCCCCACACACCTGTGAGTTGTTTCACTTCACTTTTTGGCTCGGACGAAGACAGACGTTGCTGTTTTTCGTCCTCGTTAATGACAGCCTTAATTTTCTTTTGTCATTTTCTAGTGCTGTGTGCTTGGAAGTTGGCCTCGACCATTCGTCATCGTTATGCGCAAGTGCCCTGGACTCGCTGGCCGCCCTTGTGGGACCTTTATGTCAGCAGAGGACACCGATCCTCACACCCTTTGCCCGCAGTGCCGAGGCCGACGGTGTAATAGTGAGAATATGTGTGGTGAGTGCAGCGAGTGGTCTGCCTCCCAGTGGGAGAAGTTCGGCCGCCGGCGTAAGAAGAAGTCTAAGAGAGACCGTTCTCCTTCAGGGGCAACCTTGAAGAAGGAGGGCTCCAAGGACTCCTCTTCCGCCGCCCGAAGCTCCCGCTCGAGCGGTCTCTCCTGAGAGGCTGCCGAGTGGTAGCGCAGGCCCTAGTGGTGTTTCCCGACCTCGGGGTGCGGGAGAGGGCGTTGCCTCCCTTAGCGTGGCAGCTCCCTCTTCTCCTCCGGGGGAGGATAATTTGGATTTTGAGGAATTTGACCAGACTGTTGCTAATGATGATTTATTTCAGCTTTGGGCTACCTTGGGGCTTAAGGGCACGCCCTCCAAGGAAGCCCTGTTTGACCTGATCCAGTTGGGGGCTGCGGTCAAACAGTCGCCGGTAATACCGGAGGTATTCCCTTCGGATTTTGTCGACACTGTTTTGGCCGACCCTTCCGACGGGTCTGGTCAAACCCTTGATAATGCTCCTGTTGCGGACGTTGCTGATGGCCCTCCTCCTCCCTCCGAAGATCCTCTGAGGGGGGAGGTGAGTCCCACGGTCTCTCCTGCAGGCGTCTCTTTCCCTTCGGGGGGGGGGTTGTGGGCGTATTCGACGTAAGGCCCGTAGGCCTCTTCGCAGCAGAGGGCTTCCTTCTCCCTACAAAGGTGTTAGGAGGCGCCTCTTTGGGTCGTCCTCTCCTGATCCTCCCCCGAAGGAGGAGCCTCCCCGTCAGGAGCAGCCCGTCACAGCAGCGCCCCTTGACCTCTCCGCGGATCGTTCGCGATCCCCTACGCCTGCCAGACCTTCCGACCTGCCTTCTCCGTTCCTGGCTGCAGATGCAGTTTGGGCGCCTTCTCATCCTGTTATCCAACAGGCACCGATCCCTTTGGGGTTAAGGGACTCTACCCACGGTGTGGGTAAGTCCCTTGCGCGTCAGGGTTCCCCTGCACGCCCACCTGCGCGTTCGCGTACAGTAGCGCTCCCCAGAGTCAAAGTCTTCGGACTTAACTCGCCAGCACTCTCGTGTTCGGCAGTGATCACCTGCTCGCCAGCGCTCCCCTGCGCGGCAGCGATCACCTGCTCGCCAGCGCTCGCCTTCTCGTAGGTCTCCTGCGAAGCAGCGCCCTCGTGTTCCTGATGTGCGCATTGATCAAACTGTGCCTGTTGCGCGCCACCGTTCATCATCTCGTCCACGATCGCCTGATCTGGACTTAGGCAAGGGTACTAACCCGTCGCCTCGCCCGCACCCCTGTGCGCCCTTCTGCTCCGGCGCAACAGCGAGCTAAAGCTCCTGTTCGCGAGGGTTCGCCTGCGCGTTCTTCCACCTCTTCAGATGTGCGTGGAAACCTTGCTGCGCGCCAACGTTATCCTGCGCGTTCACGCGATCACTCGCCTGTGCGCAAGCGCTCTCGCCCTTCCCAGCCTGATCGCCCCAGGCCTACGACTCGCCCGCGCGATAAATCGCCTGCGCGCAGTCGTTCGCCTGTTTGTGGTTCGCGCCTTCGTTCTCCTGAACGCACGCGACATCGCTCGCCATCGCGCCAGCACTCTTCGCCTGGCAAACGCACGCCAAGTCGCTCGCGACTTCTTTCACGTTCTCCTACGCGCCACCATCGATCGCCTAGCGCTCAGCGCACACCTTCGCCCGCGCGGTCTCGTGCTCCTTCACGTGCGCGCCAACGCGTTCCCTAGCCGACGCGCCAGCGCGATCGCTCGCCATCGTGCCCTTTCGCCCACGCGCCGTCTCGCCCGCGAGCGTACGCGCCCACGCGCATTCTTCCACACGTGGCAATGCGCCCGCGCTTCGGAAATCGCCCGTGCGCGATTCCTTGAATGCTTTTTCGCGTGAAGACCGTCGCGATTCCCATTCCCGCAGGGAACATCAGCGCGACCAACCGACAGGGACACAGACTTCCAGAGCAGTCTCTGGATCGCCTCTGCGCAAGCGTAGGTTTTCTCACCAGGACCAGGACTAGGAAGGATCTACGGAGAGGTCCATGCAACACTCTCTTTCCTCTTCTTCTTTTCAAGCAGGCCCCGTGGTGTCCACTCCGAAGGATCAGGAGATCCCCTTCCCTCCAGCGGGAATAACTGACACTGTGTCAGTTACTCGCCAGCCTTGGTTCCGTCACATTATGAACGCGGTGGTCCAGGCTGTGAAGCCTGCCCTTGTTGATATGGGACTTAAACCAACGGCAGGCTCTTCCCCGCTGAAGAGGAGAGGAGTGGACTTCGTGGTGACTTCTCCTCGGGTGAAGTTGGCTCCCAAGAGGTCGGTTAGGAGGACTCCTACGCCTTCTCCTACACATGCTGTTTCTCCTTCTCCTGTGAACGTGTTATCTCCTTCCTCAGGAGAGTCCAGCGAGGCAGGGTTATCTCCCACGGCACCAATGGGAGGAACCCCTCCTCTTCGGAGAGAAGCTGCTCGCGAGGATGCCCCCTCCCGGACCTCTTTACTGGAGTCCTGTTTTCCTCCTAGGAGGGAGCCCAAGGACTCCAAGACGGTTCCTAAATCGTCATCCAGGATACGTCCAGAGCCAACTAAACCCCAGGAGGATGTCCACGTCTCTCCCCAAGATGAGCCTTTGGGGACCGGAGACTTAGCTGCCAGTCCGCAAGGAGGAGACCAGTTCGAGTCGGAGCACTCTTTCTGGCAGGTCCTAAGCTTGATGAGGCAGCTCAACAAGTTTAAGGACCCGGAGACTGCCCCTCGTCAGGGCAAGGACACGGTGCTAGACGAAGTCTTTGGCACCCAGAAGCCCCCTAAGTCCAGTGCAGCTTTGCCTTGGTCCAAAGGGGTGAAAGGGGCCAGGGATAGAGTCGAAGCCCAGCTCTCCGAGCTCTCCTCCTCCGGTCGTTCTTCTGCCGGGTTCAAACTCCTCCCACCTCCTCGAGTACATCAGAGGAGGTACTTTGAGATCATGGGGGAGTCCAGTATGGCCCTTCCGCTCCACCATTCCGTGGAAGAGCTGGCCAGGGGAACTCCTCTCGTGAAGCTCTCCGCCCGGCAAGTGACGTTCTCGGCGTCGGAGATCCTGAACCTTGAGAAGGTCGCGAAGAGTGCCATGCAGGCAACTTCGTGGCTGGACGTTTGGCTGGGATCTCTGGGCATCCTATTGCGCTCTGAGGATCTGTCCAAGGAGAGCAATAGGAAGGCTTTGGAGACCTTCCTCCTCTCGGGCACGCGTTCGATCGAGTTCCTCGCTCATCAGGTAGCTAACCTGTGGGCTAACTCGATCCTCAAGCGTCGCGACGCAGTGATCGAGAGGTTCCATCCGACGGTCCCCCGCCGTGAACGTCTGCAGGCTCAGGCACTCCTCCATTACTGGGAGGGTTCTGCTCGAGCCCAAGGATTTGGAATGAACAGCCGAGAGGTTGAGGAGATCGAATCAAGATTCTCTCCTCCAGAGGGCCCTGACATCTCGGCCCTACAAGCCTCCGGCACCTCAACAGCAACAGCAGCCTCGCAAGACATCGAAGCAGGCTCTGGCAGCTAAGACAGAGGTGTCTAAGCCGCAGCCCTTTCAAACCAAGAACAGAAGGCGCGGCAAGTCCTCTAGGGGAGGTAAGAATCCTAGAGGCAGCGGCCGAGGCCGTAAGCGCTAGGATTAGCGATCCCCCCGCGTGTCCACCTGTGGGGGGATGCCTGAAAAGTTGCGTGCATAGGTGGCAGCAACTTGGGGCCAATTCTTGGACGGTCTCTGTGGTCGGCCAAGGTTATCGCGTCCCATTCACGACATCTCCACCTCCCCTGACAGCGAATCCAGTGCCGCTGAACTCCTATGCCATGGGATCGGCAAAGGGGTTAGCCCTTCGGGCAGAAGTCGAGACCATGCTCAAGAAGGATGCTCTCCAGGAGGTCGACGATGGCTCCCCAGGCTTCTTCAGTCGACTCTTTCTTGTAAAGAAGGCGTCTGGAGGCTGGAGACCGGTCATCGCCCTCTCAGCCCTGAACAAGTTTGTCAAGCAAACTTCGTTCAGCATGGAGACCGCAAGACTTCATGTGCACACTGGATCTGAAGGACGCGTACTTCCAGATCCCAATCCATCCGTCTTCCAGGAAGTACTTGAGATTCAGCCTAGACAGCAAGATCTACCAGTTAAAGGTGCTGTATTTCGGTCTCTCCACAGCTCCTCAAGTGTTCACCAGAGTGTTCGCTTTGATTTCGTCTTGGGCGCACAGGAACGGCATACGTCTCCTCCGTTATCTGGGCGACTGGCTGGTCCTGGCAGACTCGGAGTCGACCCTTCTTCGACACCGAGACAGGCTTCTGGAGGTTTTCCGAGACCCGGGGGTCGTGGTAAACCTCGAGAAGTCCTCTCTGCTTCCGACGAAACGACTGGTATATCTAGGCATGATATTAGACACCGATCTCCACAAAGCCTTTCCATCAGACGACAGGATAGCAAGGCTGAGGAAGGTTGCAGAACCTTTCCTCAGGCGGGAAGAGCTTCCGGCCCATTCGTGGTTGCGTCTTCTAGGTCACCTTTCCTCCCTGGCACGTCTAGTTCCGAACGGCCGCCTCAGGATAAGATCCCTACAATGGCGGCTGAAGTCCCGATGGAATCAATGCTCCGATTCTCCGGACTTTCGGGTCCCTATTGGACCCACGGAACTGACGGACCTTCGGTGGTGGCTGGACGATGTGAACCTCCGGAAGGGAGTGGATCTTCTCGTCCTCCCCCCAGAATTGACTCTGTTTTCGGACGCATCAAAAGAAGGGTGGAGGGCCCACATTCTGAACCAAAGGATCTCAGGCCTCTGGTCAGGATCAGAAAAGTACCTCCACATCAACCTGCTAGAAATGAAGGCAGTTTTCCTGGCTCTTCAACAGTTCCAACGGACCCTGGCGGGTCACTCCGTAGTGGTGATGACCGACAACACTACGGTAGTGGCTTACATCAACAAGCAGGGAGGTACCTTTTCTCGACAGCTATCCCATCTTGCAGTAGAGATTCTGAGGTTGTCCGAAGCCCACTCGGTCACACTTTCGGCTCCCTTCATTCCAGGCAAGAGGAATGTGCTCACCGACAGTCTGAGCAGAACGACGCAGATAGTGAGTACCGAGTGGTCTTTGGATCCTCAGATAGCCAACAAAGTCCTGACTTTGTGGGGTTCCCCGACAGTAGATCTGTTCGCGACAGCCTTGAACTCCAAGCTGCCCCTGTACTGTTCTCCAGTCCCGGACCCCAAGGCTCTCTGGCAAGATGCCTTTCAGCAGAGGTGGGACAACATCGACGTTTACGCATTCCCACCTTTTTGTCTGATAAGAAGGGTGCTCAACAAGACCAGACTATCGGTCAATCTCTCCATGACTCTTGTAGCTCCGCTATGGCATCACACGGAATGGTTCCCGGACCTTCTGCAGCTCCTGACGGAACTTCCGAGGGAACTCCCCCCACGACACGAGCTACTCAGACAACCACACTGCAACATCTTTCACAGGGCCGTAGCGTCGCTTCGGCTTCACGCCTGGAGACTATCCAGCATCTCCTCACGGAGAGAGGATTTTCGCAGCAGGTTGCGGACAGAATGTCTCGCCACCTACGCAAATCCTCTATCGGAGTCTACCAGGCGAAGTGGAAAGTCTTCTGTGGTTGGTGTCGTGGGAGGGGTATCTCTCCACTCGATGCCACTATTCCAGCAATAGCGGAGTTTCTTGTGTATTTACGGGAGGAAATGCGCCTTTCAGTTCCAGCGGTGAAAGGCTATCGCTCAGCCTTAAGCCTGTGTTTAGGCTGAAAGGAGTGGACATTTCCTCTTTGTTAGAACACACTCTACTCATACGCAGCTATGAGCTTACCTGCCCTCAGTCAGAAGTAAGACCTCCTCCTTGGAAC
>NC_090752.1:5777507-5855007 GCF_036898095.1 Palaemon carinicauda
GACCTTTCCTGAGAGTAGGCGGTCCTAACTTGGAAACCGAAGTTAATCAACGTTGAGCCCTTTATATCGTAATTAGCTTTTAAAGAGCTAAGGATTTAAAACTTTTTAAATGTAATATTTTATGAAAGAATTTCTTTGATAGTCTTCGTACTGTTTTCAAAGATGAACTAACGTTTAGTTTATGCTACGCAGTTGTTGACGTTCAGGACGTTCAACATGCGCTCTATCGTTACGATAGAGATAGAGTGTATCACGGTTTCACTTTGCAGTAAGAGTAAATCGATTCTGACGTTTTGTTCATTCTTTCTTAGCTTAAATGTTTTAAATTCTATTTTAAAGGAACTTTTTATTTGAAAAACCTTTCAGTTTTTTCCTTTAGTCAAATAACATGTTTTTTTGACGAAATATAATTGGGCTCTTCTCTTAGGTGCGAAATCAAGAGAGAAAGAGAGAGAGAGATAGAGACGGAGGGAGAGAGAGGAGAGAAAACGTTCCGTTCAAGCGGGTAACGTTGTTCTCGAGTTACTCTCGTCCCTAGTCTCTGTACTGTACGGGGAGGAAGGATAAAACGTTTTTAGTTTCTTATTCTCGTCCCCAGGCTATGTGCGGTGAGAGGTTGAAAACGTAGTTTATATGAACTAGTGTTTAGTCTCTTTCCCAGCCACTGATTTATTTATCTTAAAATCTGTTTTCTGTTTTTTGCTGGTATTAATGAGCTTGCATTATACGACTGATTTCGCAATTACTACCTTTTAATGAAGGGTAGAATTGCGTGTTTCAGGTAGAAATCAGTAAAAGTTTCGATTTCAGTGAAATAAGTGCAAAACAGAAAATCGAAGTGATAAAGTGATATGCGCAAAGTGTTACAGTGTTGCGTCCGAGGGTTCGTCTGTTCGTGCCTGTCGTTTACCTAGTCCGGGACCTCTTGCATGCTCCCAAGCCCAGGGGAGAAGTAATGTCAAACGACTTATGGGTTCGAGAGGCCTTGATCAACGAACAGACGTTTTCCCTCTATGGTATCAGGTGTATCTTACCAAGATCTCCCCTACCATAAGACGAGAGAGACGTTGTTTCTCATCGTCATCCGAAGGCTTTTCGCATAAGAAACCTGTCACAAGGTTTCGAAGCCCTTAAGCAAAAGTCAGTCCTTTCAGGACAGGTCCAGCGTCCTGGTTACAGCCATTAGGACAGCTCTGACCCTATGCAGTCATCGGATAACTGCTCGCCGCCTAACAAAAGCGTAACACAGACTCCGAGAGTCTTTTTTTGTTGGCAAAGTGTTGCGGTCACAGACGTTACCCTCGTCTCTTACCACAACCATTTCCGTTGATCCTTAATGGGTTGTATGGCAAGACATGCAGTATATGCTTGCCTCCCTTATGGAAGACTATTCTGCCGATTAGTCCGTTGAGTCTAGCCGTTTATCTCATCGATATCCTGGCTTTCAGCCAACCTAACGTTCCTTTGTGCTTACTGTTGACGTTGGCGTAGCTAAGTCACGTCAGTCGGGTTGTTTAGAACCACACTCGATGCGGTCTCGTGTGGTTTTTCAGCCGCATTTGGACGTTAGGCCACTTGCTGATGCTCCTGTTGACGTTCAAGACGTTCACTAACAATAGGAGTTGACTTGTTTTGACGCTGTGCGTCAACCTCCGCATTCTAGAGTTGTTTTGACTGCTCAGTCTAGGCAGTCAATGCAGTCTCGAGTGGACGCTGTGCGTCCTCACGCACCTGTTGTGGTTGACAGTTCAGTTGTTGACAGTTCACAGACTGTCAAGCAGTTACATGACGTTGCGTTCTGGTCCGCTACTAATGCACCAGTGAGTGTGGACTCTGCTTGTAAAGCATTGCCACCACGGTAGGTCTCTCCCTTGCTTGAGACTCAGCTTTTATCGGACAAGGTTCCTGTAGATGAGGAAGTTGCTGTTCCCCCTCCTACTGATATTCCCTTGAGGACTCTGTCAGATGGAGAGGAGCCTAAAGCTGCTTAGCCCCCTATGGACTTTAATTAAATCATGATGATTTTTTAAGGATCTTTGTCCGGATCTTTTTGTAACTGCTGCTCCTCGTTCGCCTAAACGTCAGAGCTTACACTAGGCCTAGCTACTTCGAAGCCGTTGTTTTTAAGCTAGTGCTCTCTCGCTCTCCTAGAGAGCTTTACGTTGGCTAGGCGACTGGTTTTTCACCAGGAGGAGTTTGGGGGATACAGCCTTTGCTTTCCCTTCTTTTAAACTGGCTTATAGAGCGAGAGTCTGATATGACACGAGAGAAGTTCTCGGCTTGGGAGTTCATGCCTCTGCCCAGATAGACTTCTCAAATCTCGTAGACTCTCCCTGGCGCCTGGCCAGGAGACGCTCCAAGTTTCTTACAGGTCAACTTCACAGCTGTTTTCGAGCCTTTGAAGTTTTGCTGTACAATTATGTCATGCATTAACAAGGCTTTCAGGGATGGAAAGCGGTACCGCCTCAGTCGCTAACCCCGTCTGTGGCCGCACCTGCTCCCGTAGACCCTAAATGGGCTTTGCTGCAAGACATGCAGTCCAAGCTTGCGTTCTTGATAGAGGACTTTAATGCGGAGAAGGTTGCTACCGAACCTTCTGGCCAACAACCTTCCAACCGGTCGGTTGTGCGCCCTGTTGACGCTGAGGTAACCTACTCGCGTCTGCCAGTTGAGGTGGTTCCTCCACCGATGCGACCCAGTGTGGGTTGCCAACCGCACGTTGTCGTTAAGCGACGCTCGGAGGTGGTTGTTGACGTTCAGGACGTTCAACAACCAGCAGAGGTGACTTGTTTTGACGCAGTGCGTCAACCTCAGCAACCCGGTAGGGTGTTGACTGCACAACCCAGACGGTCTAGACAGTCTCGGGTTGACGCTGTGCTTCCTCGCGCACCCATGGTTGTTGACAGTTCACAGACTGTGCAGCAGTTCCATGATGTTGCGTCCGGCTCCGTCACGCATGCACCAGTGCGACCGGACTCAGCGAGCCAGACGTTGCCCACTCCGTTGCCATTTCCTCATCAGTTTTCGGATGAGGAACCCTCTGATGAGGACGTTGCTGAACAACAAGACGATCAGCCCCCAGAATAGATCAAGCCCTGCTATCCATCCAGAAGATGCTGAAGAAGGAACGCTGCTCAGTCAGGCTGTGGATGAGTCTGGTAGGGACGCTGTCATCCGTGGAACAATTTGTGTCACTAGGAAGACTACATCTCCGTCCTCTTCATACCATCTAGCTTTTCACTGGAAAAAGGACAAGACGCTAGAAGCGGTCTCGATCCCGGTTTCCGAAAAGATAAAGTCTTGTCTGACTTGGTGGAAGGACAATATCAACCTAAGAGAGGGTCTTCCCCTGGCTGTTCAGACTCCCAACCACGTTCTCTTCTCGGACGCATCGGACGTGGGCTGGGGCGCGACACTAGACGGTCGGGAATGCTCAGGACTGTGGAACTCGAGTCAGAGGAGCATGCATATCAACTGCAAGGAGCTGTTGGCAGTACATCTGGCCTTGAAAAGCTTCAAGTCTCTCCTTCGAGGCAAAGTGGTGGAAGTTAACTCGGACAACACCACGGCCTTGGCGTACTTCTCCAAACAAGGAGGTACCCACTCACTGACGTTGTACGAGATCGCAAGGGACCTGCTCATCTGGTCAAAAGGTCAAGACATCTCCCTAGTAACGAGGTTCATCCAAGGCAACTTGAACGTCATAGCAGATTGTCTCAGTCGGAAAGGGCAAGTAATTCCAACCGAATGGACCCTCCACAAGGATGTGTGCAAAAGACTTTGGGCCACTTAGGGTAAACCATCCATAGATCTCTTTGCAACCTCGCTGACCAAGAGGCTTCCAATCTATTGCTCTCCAGTCCCGGACCCAGCAGCAATACATATAGATGCTTTCCTCCTAGATTGGTCACATCTGGATCTCTACGCATTCCCACCGTTCAAGATTGTCAACAAGGTACTGCAGAAGTTCGCCTCTCACGAAGGGACAAGGTTGACGTTAGTTGCTTCCCTCTGGCCCGCGAGAGAATGGTTCACCGAGATACTGTACTTCGATGGTTAGTAGACGTTCCCAGTAGTCTTCCTCTAAGGGTAGACCTTCTACGTCAGCCACACGTAAAGAAGGTACTCCAAAGCCTCCACGCTCTTCGTCTGACTGCCTTCAGACTATCGAAAGACTCTCAAGAGCTAGAGGCTTTTCGAAGGAAGCAGCCAGTGCCATTGCTAGAGCAAGGAGAGCGTCTTCCATTAGAGTCTACCAATCGAAGTGGGAAGTCTTCCGAGACTGGTGCAAGTCAGTTTCTGTATCCTCGACCAGTACCTCTGTAGCTCAAATAGCTGTTTTTCTCTTATACCTGAGAAAAGGACAATCCCTTTCAGCTCCCACTATCAAGGGCTACAGAAGCATGTTGGCATCGGTCTTCCGGCATAGAGGCTTAGATCTTTCCAACAATAAAGATCTTCAGGACCTCCTTAAGTCTTTTGAGACCACTAAGGAGCGTCGTTTGGTTACACCTGGTTGGAATTTAGACGTGGTACTAAGATTCCTCATGTCAGACAGGTTTGAGCCGCTACAATCAGCCTCCCTGAAAGATCTCACTTTAAAGACACTTTTCCTGGTATGCTTAGCCACAGCTAAAAGAGTCAGTGAGATTCATGCCTTCAGCAAGAACATCGGATTTTCGTCAGAAAAAGCTACATGTTCGCTACAACTTGGTTTTCTAGCCAAAAATGAGCTGCCTTCTCGACCTTGGCCTAAATCGTTCGATATTCCCAGCCTATCGAAGATTGTAGGCAATGAACTAGAAAGAGTCTTATGCCCTGTGAGAGCTCTTAAGTTCTATTTAAAGCGAACTAAACCTTTACGAGGCCAATCTGAAGCTTTATGGTGTTCAGTTAAGAAACCATCTTTGCCTATGTCAAAGAATGCTTTATCCTACTTTATCAGACTGTTAATACGAGAAGCTCATTCACATCTGAGTGAGGAAGACCAAGCATTGCTTAAGGTGAGGACACACGAAGTTAGAGCTGTCGCAACTTCCGTGGCCTTTAAGCAAAATAGATCTCTGCGAAGTATAATGGACGCAACCTATTGGAGAAGCAAGTCAGTGTTTGCGTCTTTTTATCTAAAGAATGTCCAGTCTCTTTACGAGGACTGCTACACACTGGGACCATTCGTAGTAGCGAGTGCAGTAGTGGGTGAGGGCTCAACCACTACAATTCCCTAATTCCATACCCTTTTAATCTTTCTCTTGAAATGTTTTTATGGTTGTTTTTTGGGTTGTCCGGAAGGCTAAGAAGCCTTTCGCATCCTGGTTGATTTGGCGGGTGGTCAAAGTCATTTCTTGAGAGCGCCTAGATTAGGGGTTTGATGAAGTCCTGTTGTATGGGTTGCAACCCTTGATACTTCAGATCCTAGGGGTTGATCAGCATCCTAAGAGGATCGCGAGGCTCCGTAAGGAAGACGTACTTAAAAGGCAGAGTAATTGTTCAAGTCGACTTCCTTACCAGGTACCTATTTATTTTGTTTTTGTTATTTTGATAACTTCTAAAATGAAATAAAAAACTCTTAGCTCATAAAAGTTTAAACATATATTACTGGTCTCTACCCACCATCCTGGGTGTGAATCAGCTATATAATCACCGGCTAAGTTAAATATTGAAAAATTTTATTTTGATTATAAAATAAATTTTTGAATATACTTACCCGGTGATTATAAATTAAATGACCCTCCCTTCCTCCCCAATAGAGACGCAGTGGGACGAGGAGAAAATTGAGTCTTTGTTTACATTGAGAGCTGGGTATCTGGTCGACAGATGGCGCTGTTGGGCACACCCGCAACCTGTGTAGCGATCGCTGGCGAGTTTTTCCGTAGAGTTGTCTGTCGAGCAACAGAGTTGCAGCTATATAATCACCGGGTAAGTATATTCAAAAATTTATTTTATAATCAAAATAACATTTTGTCATGATTTTGGGATTATGATAAATTCAGATTTGTCTAGCCTAGAGCCCACGCTCCTCTGTCTCTGTGTTGAAAAGCTATAACTCAACCTTGAACCAAGTCTTTATACTAAAGGACCTAGATCGTTCCTCTTCGTGGGGGTTGTCCATGGTCATGAGGATCTTCGAGCAGTCTTGCCTCCATGAGTACATAGACCCCCTGAATTTGATGTCTCAAGCATTCTCAGCTCTCCCAAGCAGCTGCCATATGAAGCCATGAGGAGAGCATCATTAAGATGTGATACTCAAGAATGGGTGAGTAGCATGCCAATTCGTATGCCAAGTCATTCTGAGGGATTGGAGAAAGTCTTCAATATCAAAGTTGCTACTACTCATTGGGATAACTTGCTTCAATATCCCGTGAGGGGCCTATGAAGTTACCTCAAGAGAATTTAGCACTTCAGACCATAACACCAGAAGCTTCTCAGTTTTAGAATGGTTAAGAAGTTGATATCCAAGAATACAGTTTCATTCCAGCTTCGTGAGACCATCAAACGCATTCATATTGCTTACAGATTGCTTACAGTCGAACCCTCTTGCGTATGAGCTCACAAAGTCAAGAGTATTTTTCTACCACATTATTATTGTTATTATTATAACTTGCTAAGCTGCAACCCTAGTTGGTAAAGCACGATGCTACAAGCCCAGGGGCCCCAACAGGGAAAATAGCCCAGTGAGGAAAGGAAACAAGGAAAAATAAAATATTTTAAGAACAGTAACCTTCAAGAAGAATTTGTCTGTAGTGCAAGTGTTGAAGGCAGGAGTCTGGTAGTACCAGACAACCTTCACTACCCACTACCTTCAGGAGTATACCCACAAGTCCCAGGATACTTGTACCCTGGGATCTGTGGTAGCTGCTTAACCAGTTATGTAGTGACCCTGGCTCCTGGACAAAACAAGAAGTATCGTGTATAAGATAATGGTTGCGACGTAAGGCTAGATATGCAAGGTAAGAATGTGTAGCTGTTTTTTCTTTCTTTTCCTCCCTTGGGGTGCAGCAGCAATGCCGTTATATTGCCGGACTGGACGCTAGATGCAAGTAATCTATGCAACTGAGTAACTTCTCATTACAATTAGGTTCGTATTGAAGTATCTCTCCCATCCTCCTATTCAAGAGAGAGGATGAAAGGAATGTGTGCACACTAATTTCTCATAAAATACTCATACATTTGGACTTCATATCTTAAGTTATATAGATTCTTCAGTGACTGCCTACCAGTTTTTGTTAGGGAGCTAGCCCAACATATGTGACATCTTCCTGCTCAGGTAGTTAGGAAGTTAACAGGAGCTGTGACTTTTTCTCCTGTAAGCCCAAGCACATTGACATTTCCCAGGTAAGTTCAGCGGCCAAATTGGTCATAGGGGACTTCTTCTTCCCTAGGACTAGACTACTATTAAAGATCTATGGTTTGTACTCTATTACATATAGTATCAAATCCCAAATTTTTAAACTAATTTGTATTTTTCTCAACTATACATGCCTGAGACCTTCAAGTTTCACTACCTGCCCCAACCACCCCGCATGGCTTACCTCCCACCCAACAGACAACTATTGTTTACCTGTTACAAGTTTTAACGGGTGTTCCAGCTTCGCTGAAGCCATACTCTTCTTAAAAGTATCAGGTTTATATGGTTAGGAAGAATACTAATTACTTAAGAATTTTGTGATTTTAGAACAAATCATTGCATAACCTATTTATTGCCTCAGATCAAGCTATTCTGGAAACCATTTTTAATACAAAGAAAGTTTGTGAATACAAGTTTTTTTTTTGTGTTGGTCGACTAAAGAAATGCTGTTTGTTATAAAATAAGAAGCTTAGTTGAAATTCTCTTTAGCAGATTCTATAATAGGGCTTATTTTGGTTCTCATAGAAGAAAAATTTGCAGGGCACCAAGATCATAACCTTATTTTAGGTTACTTGAATGGTTTAGACAAAATTCTTTCGGACGAGTCTCAAAAGGCTACAGCACCTTTAGTGAATTGTGTGGTAAGCATAGGGAACAAGTGTATTCCTTTATGTTTGGGACAGTGTCCTGTGCAGTTACACTTTTTGGTTACTTCCCATATATTGGTTCCCATATTTGATCAAAGTTGTAACGATAGAAACGGATGGCGAGGTATATTTCTGGTGAACTTTCCTTTTCTCCTTACTGTCCAGTTTTCTCACATTCTCTTAGAGAGGAAAGGCATTGATATGTCAGAGAGTAGATTTCTTTGTCTTATGAAAGCTAATACTTTCCAAACTGCTATTTTGTTTCTTGTTAGGGTTCAGTGACAGAAGCACATGGGATTAGATTAAGAATCAAATAAAGGACTTGAAGGTTCAGATTTGTAAAGTAGTGGTGCAGCTACCCTCTTTATTTCAGAAACAGTCTTTCTTTGGAAAGAATTTTTGACAACAGCTCAATGATGTTCAGGGTCTATTTTCAGAAAGCTTTATATATTCAGTACAAGAAACCTGTTTTTCTTTGAAAATTACTGGACATTGGGTGCAGTTGGGAATATATTATAAATAAGAATTTATTGTCATTTAATTTTATTTAAGTTATAGCATTAATTTTCCCAGTGAGAAAGGTGTTGCAGAATATAATAAGTGTATTGTCTTAAATGCTTGATAGTGTGAATTTGATTGGGAGCTTGATTGTTTATGAAATTAACTTTGGTTATGATTGGTTACTGTTGACTTAGATGAGTCTCAGGTAATTGATAAGTTTATTAATCTAGGACATTATTTTTCTGATATCTTTCCTTCACCAACCCGTCTCCATCAGAGCGGGAGTCAGTGCTATGAACATCAGATAGTTTCATAAAGAAAACCAGAATTTTAGTAATAAGGTTCATTATTTCTGTACATAATCACCTGATGTTCATAACATGCCCCCCCCCCCCCCTTCTCCCTGCTGACTAGTGATGTCAAGATTGAAAGAAAATAGAACTATGGTGTACCCACGCCTAGATAGTTGCCATCACCCACCAGAATAACTCTATAATTGACTATAGGGGTAGGCATGTTACTGTTATTATTATTATTACTAAGCTACAACCCTACTTTGAAAAGCAGGGTGCCATATGCCCAATGGCTTCAATGGGGAAAAATGGCAGTGTAGAAAGGAAATGAATTAAATATATAAGTAAAGAATAATCAAAATAAAATATCTTGATAACATTAACAGTGCTTGACTAGACTTGTCATATGTAACCTATAAAGCAAGATTTATGTCAGCTGTTCAACATGAAAACATTTGCTGTAATTTAACTGAACTTTCACCTACCCAGTTAGGAAGATCATTCCACAATCTAGTCATAGCTGGAATAAAACTGATAAAATACTGTGTAGTACTGTATTGAGCCTTATGATTGAGAAAGCATGACTGTTAAGCGGGGTTTACACGGCCGAGCAGCTCGCCGAGCCCGGTTGTTGAACCTACTTGTAGAACGGCTCGAAGAGCTTTCAGACAGTACATCGAGCCTCAGTGTGCCTCGTGCTAAAACATCGTCAACATGTCTCTCGACCAGGACGATTCGATAGCCATTGCTTTAGCAGTGGCACTAAGAAGGGGAAAAAAAAAGATCAAAAGAGAGAAATTTTCATATACCAACTTGCTTGTTGCTTTAAAATTAGAGCCTGATGACTGGCGCAATTATTTGCGTATGGATGAAGACACGTACATTGATCTACCGAATCGTGTCAGCCCTTTCATTACTATGAGGAAGGCCATAACTCCACATGAAAGACCGAGTGTCCGCTATTCCTTTGTTTCTGGCTACTTTATTGGAATAGTCTTTTGATTTAACTTTCCATAAAGCTGGATGAGCTCGATATGCATGTATGAAATCAAGTACGACTTCCTTCTCATTCTTACTTTCATTAATGGCAGCAATTATGCATTTCTTTGATGATGTTTCCTCTCGCAGGTTTGAATAACAACTGAGGTTCGATGCTCGACACCCGTTCACACCGCTCATCAAACAATGTAGCTCCGCCCACAAAAGTCAAGATGAGCCTGACTTTCATCGAGCCGCTCGACGAGCGCGCTCGACAACCAAGTAGCCCGTTTATAGCTCGAACATCAATTCAAACACAGGGTTGTCGAGCCAAGCTCGACGAGCTGCTCGCCCGTGTAAACCCCGCTTTAGAATTAGCTGCATACCTAGTACCTGTACGGTAACTTCCATTATCCGCCAGACTGTTATGATACTGCACTAGGGGGGGTAATGTTATTATAAGGAAAGAAAACTGGAAATTTTAGTTTTAGCATAAACATAGTTATTAAACCAAGCTTCAATAAAGAAGCACCCTGAACAATAGGAGAGTATAGGAATAATAAAATTTATTAAAATTCTGATCATTACTGTAATTCATTTCCATACTTGCTTCCAAATAGAACAAGCTATTAACCATTGCCGACAGGCTCATGGCTTTTAGCCAGGGAGAAATGACGTCATGTGTCAGCCTACTTATGTTCAAGGTTTAATAATGGAATAAAGATATAATCAAACTGTATATATAATTAAAAACTGAATGGATAGTCTATATCGCACTTAAGGTTACTATTCAGAGGTCAGATACATGGAACTTATCTTTTAGCAGAGGAAATGATTCTTGCTTATTCTGTTTTCATAGATAATCATTTCAGTGCAGGTGCTATTGAAATTTTATTTTTCATTAATGATAAGAACTCTAGTTCTATATCTTTTATAGAATTGACAAAAAGTACTATGCATTGTTCACAAAAAAAATCTGTAATACAATTAGCAGTTGCCATAAGAGTACATTAGACAAGAATGTCGCCTTAGGAAATTTAAGGAAATATATTATAATCTTGTTAACTTTATAGAAGTAATTTTCAAACAAATTTTCTCTTTATTTACAGATCGTACTTACAAAAAACGACAGGCAAGTGAGATTGCATTGCAAGAACTTCGTAACGAGGGAAAAATTCCCATGTGATGTAATACTGTTAATTTTTATCAAAGAAAACAGTATTTATCATAATATTGTTTTAAGACTATTTATATTGTATCATACAAATCATTAGCAAAATGCCAGCTGGTGTAGGTTGGGGACGATACATCCAGTTTTCCGTTGCTGCTTATCTTTCAATGATGGCTGGTGCACAGTGTGTTCACGTGTTCTATAAACCTTTGGAGAACCTGGAAGCTTTGATTGAAAAACATAAGGAAAGAATATTACTTGAATATCAGTCGAAGTTAAGTGCTGATAATAGCAATGCCGATAAGTCAAAGTTAATTGCTGATAATAGCAATGCTAATGTAACACATGCATAGCATCCCATAATGAATATGTTAATGTTTTAATAATAATTTATGAACTGTAAAATATTTTAGATGAGGTGTAATTAATGTATATTGAAATACAGTGTAGTTCAATTTATCCAGTGTTGATTTTATACCTATGTATTCTAAATTCTTTAGAGCATGGGTTTACTCTGTTTGTAAGATTAAAAATCTTATTAAGAGAGCTTTTGAACTACACTAAGTACTTACTTTGTAGACAGTGTGCCCTTAAAAGGAAATGTGTTTTAGGTGAAGGGATAGCACCAAGTAGATGATCTATTGTGGTTTTGTGGAATAACATAAGATGGATAGGTAAGCTAAGTTTAGAACGAGGGTTAGGATAAATTTTTTCAGTGCTGATAGTTCTAGTGATACCGGAACAATTGAAAAAGCAAGTGTAGATTTGGGAGTGGGTTGTGGCTTGCCTTCCCTGGGAATAGAATAATCCTTAATTCCGATGTTCCTGGTTTTTAAGAAGGAAATGTAGTAATAGAAGAACATTGTGTGTAACAGAAAACATTGTGATTTAGGAATCATTAAGGTAAAGTAAGAGGGAGAACAGTGTAAGGGGTTTTACATAAAGTGACCCTTTAGGTCAGGATATTAATTTTACCAGGCACCCTTCGGGCCTCATAATTAGAACCCGGAGGGGAGCGGTTACTTTGTCAGTTTACCCTTAGTCATGCACTGCAGGCATCACTTGAAATTCTTTGTGGCATCCTTTCAGATACAAATTGCACTCAACTTTTTAACTGTCTTTAATACTGATGTTCCTGCTTTCTTTCTTCTATCTTGCTGCCTAACCTCTCATAACTTACTTTACAAAGTAAATATCAGAGTAAATATGATGGTTTTCCCACCAGTTGCACATGGGTACTGAAAAACTCCGAGGGCCATATGCTGACCCTTACGGCCCAAATTCATAAATCCAATTCTAATGACCAGAATATTCAGTTTCCTTTTCAGCCTAACTTTCAAGATGAGATTGTAGAAGTGTGTACTTAGCAGTTTGTCAGTGTAGAACTAGGCAGTATACACGATAAGCTAGCCCTATCACCAACCAAGTTGGTTCAGACCCTACTCGACTCCCAACTTGACCTTTGATTCAGGGCAGAAGACATATCATGCCATCAAAAGTCGGGACCCAAAGACAGCCTTAGCCACCATTTCCGAAGATTTTGCAACACGCAATGTCCTAGTAGCACACGCTATATTTTCGACAGGGGTGCAGATAACGGTCACCTAGCATCCTTCTTCTCTAAGACCATACAGTATGTCGTTTGTCAAGCTGGTTAACTTACCAACATGGTTCCATTTGGTAGATACCAAAATTCAAGCAATTAAAATCTCCTAAAGAACTTTTTGTTTTGCCTAAGAATGCAAGTCACCATTTTACATCAAGGGTAACTAAATAAGAGGAAATTTAACCTAATGTTGTATTATAAGGGGAAAAGCTCAGTTTCTCCTTCCGTCTACTTCATAACAAAGTTTGAGAATGGTGCAAAAAGTATTATCCACTTCAGAATTGTTCCATCACTAAATACAAACCAACGCTATTTATAGGGGGCATTACTTTCGGCGAAGCTAAAAGACGAGCCATTAGACTTTTAGTGAGGGTTAACCACCCATCCATTAGTTAGTAGGGGGTGGGGTTAGTAGCAACCCCGCTCGCTCACACACTTGAGCTGTGAAACCCACTTTACTCTTGGCTCGAGAGAGAGACAACGTCTCTCTTCCCGCTCCAACATACTGGCCATTTTAATCTTGTTTTTCTTTTATCTTTAAAGTAAATGTTGCTGTTTGAACGACGCACAACCCGTAGGCTGGAGGCCTTCTGAGTGACTCAGCCGCCGCTGCAGGGGAGTCGCCATCATTTAGATACTCCTCCTACATGTTCTTGGAGGATTCTACTTGCACCCTTCTGAGAGCTTGGCTTCGGTTTTGTTCTTTCTCACTGACAACGCTGCTCTTCCTAATTCCAGGGGCGGCTGGCAGATCCTCTGTGGGGGCACACCTTTCCCGTTCGTGGGTTAAGTTGTGCTCCCAAATGGTTTTCTTCATAAATTTATGTTATCAACTTTTTCAGCTCTCGACGCTGCTTTCCTTCATGCGACGATGGACCAACAGCCTTTCTTAGCTGGTGGAGAGATCGCATGACCTTTAGCTTGTCCACTCCACCTCGGGAAACCCCCTTCCCACTGGAGGGTTGAATGGGTCTCCCGAGTAGTTTGCTTTATCAGCTGAATGAATTAATTTTTTTTTTAACAGTTTTCATGCATCCGCTCTCTTTCTCCCGACAATATCGGCCGTCGTAGGGAGTGCGCCGTCCTTAATATGTTCCTGTTCTCTCGGGAGACAACTTTTCCTTCCGCAGATTAGGCGCTCCTCCTGAGTCTGTTTTGCTTTCATAATTCCTCAGCTAGCGATGCCACACTTCTTCGTTCAGCTAAGTCAGCTGACGTGGAAGAGCAGAGCCGTTCGTTCCTGTGGAATCTGCTGTCCCAGCACCATCACAGTACTGTTCTCCTGCACCTGTGAAAGCTCCTGATTAGCAGGCTGACTTCGAGAAACTAGTTTTGGCTACGTTTTCACAGTTAGCACTTGTTGCAGACCTTCAACTTGAACAATGCTTGTTGACGGGAAGCAAAGAGCACTGCCCAGAGGTCCACCTCCAAGGGTTGGACAACTTTCCCTTCCGAGGGAGAGTTATCCTCCCTAGGTTTTGGGCTTCTCTCCCAACCAAGGGAGATCTTCCTTTCATTACCTGTCTAGCAACCTTTCCCCTTACGGGGGAGAATTGCTGACAGATACATTTCATCGGCAGTTACAGTTTCGTCGCCAAAAACTTTGCTCTCCCCCATGCTGGGCCAACTCTTCCGTCATGGATGGAGCAAAGTCCTTGGCAGGTCTCCTGTGGGTGGTCACCTACCGCTTGCGAGTTATAACCACCATAGACACACCCCTCCGAAGACTTGCTAGAGATCGTCTTGCTGAGCAGTCCTCCCCAGCAGAGGTTCGTTATCATCAGTGCCTCACTCATAGAGTTTGTGGCTCTCCTCGTTACCTCAAACACACTTCTTCGCCTGTGGCAAAGAGATGTCCGTTTGGCTCATCGCCTACAGGTGCGGAATGATCCCCTTCGGAGGATCGCCACTCTCTAGGACCTCGCCGCTCGCCCACTCCTCAGCTCTCGCCGAGGGATCGTCAGCCTTGCCGTCTGCTTGCTGGTTACTGACCGTCGCCTTTCGTATTGGACTCTCCTCAGACTCTCTGTTAGCCAGACTTATGGGGTTTGCTTGACCACCATCACTCTCCGACCTCCCACCACCTGACAGCTGTTTGTGGTTCGCAATCTGCCAGAGAATCTCAGGATTCTCCGACTGCCCTTCGAGCTCCGGCAGTTCGTGGTTCGCTGACTGTTCGCAGTCCTCAGCTTCTCATCACTCACTTGTAACTTGTAAACCACCAGGTGTTCATCATTCTCTAGCTTCTCGCCAACAGCTCACAATTCGCCAGCCTCTGTCGATTGTTAGCTGCTCGTCATTCTTTGGCAGCTAGTTGTTCACCGACTTCCCGATCTCCTCCTATTAAACATTCGATAGTTATCTGTCATTCTCCTGCTGCTCGCTGTTCACCTGCAGCTCATCACTTAACAGCTGCTCGTCGCTCTCCGTTCTCCTGTGACTAACGGCTCGCCAGTTCCTAGCTATTTGCCAACCAGGAGTTGTTTGCCAGGTGATCTTCAGATCAGACACAGTCGTTCAGACACGGCACTCGCCAACCCGCCGTTTGCCAGTGCCTCGTAACCTTTCTTCCTTTCATTCTCCAGCTCAAAAGCGCCGACCATAAAATAAAGATCGTCATTCACCCTTAGAGCTAAAATCTGTTTCCCACAGATCTACCCGTGATCACCGTTTTCCAAGAACATCTCGCCGGAAAGATGACTCATGACGACCTTACCTTTAGGGAACCCAAAGAGCACAAACAGGCAGCCGCCCTGTTCCGTTCCCTGTATAATGGAGCCTTTAAAGCCGCAGCTATCCGCTTTTTCTTCTGTCCGGCTGTTGAATGGTCCAGGCAGGAAAATCCTACCTTAACAGAAACCCTCAGCTTCGATCCTCTCAGGGGAAGTCTCGGCCAGCGCCGCATTGGCCAAAGAACCTTGGTTCAACGCCCTTATCAGAGCAGTTCCCTAGGCGATTGTGGAAGGTGTCCTACCTCTACAGTCGACCAGTACACCAAGGATTCTGCTGAAAGAGTCATCTTCAGGAGTCCCTGGCATCTTCCTTCTCTCCTCTGGAGAGGAAATGAGGAGTAGCTGAACCGCACTACTCATCCTGGATCAAGCTGACACAGTTACGGACATCGAAGCGAAGGATCAGCATCGTCGTTCCCACAATGCAAGGTCTAAGTGGGAACGAGTCAGAGACTTGTGGCTTCTATTTTCTAGTGAGCATAACCTATCACACTTCAAAAGAAATCATATATTCTCAAATAACTATAATGCCACTTTGTACACAAAAACCATAAATGTTAATAAATCTGGTTGCACTATAATGATGTGTAAATGATAAAATAAGTTTTAAGAAAATATATTAAAAGTAATTTATTAAACTAAGATCCAACAATCAGGGACTTAAAACTTTTACATTAGCTTTATATTCCATCATGTTGATTATATTAGCTTTAGATTTCTGTTGTTCTTTCAGGGAGCTATTAACCACTTGCAGACCTTTTTCCCATTTGTTTTTCATCTCTGGTAAAGAATTGCTGCAAAGCAGAATGCAATTTACTTCCTCTGGAATCTGTTGACACAAAACACTGGTGAAAACTGCTTTGACATCGCCTAAAACTTCTGCTTTCAAATTCTCATCTCTGCAGACTAAATTCAGGATCAGTATACCTAGAATAAAGAATTTTATGTTATTTAATATTTACATGCTACTCTAAAAGTACAGCATACCACATTTTAGTTATTTTACAATATTTATGGTGAACGATGTATTTAATAAGGTATGAAAATCTTACAAGGAAATACTTTAGACTGGTTTAAAGCATTTTTTTTTATGAGCAATAGTGATGAAGCATTAAACTGTAAAAGTACATCAATAGCATATGGGATTACTAATACATATATATACACAAGCCTTATCAAATTTTTGTTGAGTTAAGAGTTTTCAATCGTATCCAAATATCTAGCTGAATATACTGTATTAATAAACACTAATTGATCTTGTACTGCACAGTCACCAATTGATTAATGATCGGGATACACAAAAAAAAAAATACTTCTACAGCATTTAACAAGGATAGATAACACTTTCACTAATATCACCAATCTCTATCAAAGATTTTGGGGGCTTAAATACTAGTCATTCCTTTAACATCAAATAAAATAAGGGAAAAATCCTATGAATACAATATTCGGTGATCTCATCAAATTATTTTAGATATGACTATCACCATAATTTATGGCAAATCCAGGCAATTTACATGTTTTGGATACAACACTTTACTTCTAATCCTTTCTAGTTTCTCTTCTCTTATTAAGCTGACCGAAATTTTTACTTTAATGCAATATCCATCTCTCACTTTAGAACAAATTTTGTCAATGATTCCTAGGACTCTAGCAATGAGACTCATTGCCTATGAATCTAGAAATGACACTGTGATTTCTTTGAACTTCTTATAGTGTCATTCCTCTTTAAACATCTGCAGATACTGTAGCTCCAAGCCTGAGACCTTAGTAAGTTTAGTGTCTTGAACCATCAAAACCTCAAATGCTCGTGTCCCAACATATTACTATTATTACAAACTAGGCTATAAATCAGATCCTTCACATATTGAAGAGTTATCAAAAACTTGTGAGTGCAAGGTTTCATACAGATACACCAGTGGTAATAACGACCTCATAGATTACACACACAGAGCCATCCAAGATGTGTTTCTGTCAGAAGTTGCCGATGTTGATATCCGCCGTGAAGCCCCTAGTGTTAAAGATATGCAATGCAAATCCAATCAATGGGGTCATTGCTTTGGTCAAGGGCAAGGAAATGGCTAAAAAAAAATTGTGTACAAAAGCAATGACCCCAGTTAATGGATTTGTGTTGCATATCTTCAACACTAAGGGCTTCACGGCAGATATTTACGTCAGCAACTCTTGATAAAACCACATCTTGGATGTCTTCGTCTGTGTAATCTATGAGGTTGTTATTACCGCATGTGCATTTGAAACCTTGAGCTCAAGTTTCTGATAACTCTTCACTTACAAATTATAAAAACGTCAAAAAAAAAAACAAGAGGAAGAGAAATAAGATAGAACAGCATGGCCGAGTGTATCCCCAAGCTAGAGAACTCTAATCCATGACAGCGGAAGGCCATGGTACAGAGGCTATGGCATTACCAAAGACTAGTGAACAATGGTTAGATTTTGGTGTTTTTTCTAGAAGAGCTGCTTACCATAGCTAAAATCTCTCTTCTACCCTTACCTAAAGGAAAGTAGCTACTGAACAATTACACTGCAGTAGTTAACCCTTTGAGGGAAGAAGAATTGTTTGATAATCTCGGTGTTGTCAGGTGTATGAGGAGAAAGTGTAAAGATTAGGCCAGACTATTCAGTGTATGTGTAGGCAAAGGAGAGGGATCCAATGTAGTACTGTTTGGCCAGTCAAAGGACCCAATAACTTTAGCACAATCCCTATCAACTCCTTGGCCAACAGTTTACTGAGTTACCAGCAACTATGCAATCTCTAAAGACGGGTTTAAATGGTCAAGCGCGGTAGTGTTTGAAGTGATGTTCGAACATGTGAACGGGGTATTTGGCTGTCGAACTGTTTGAAGAAAGTCTGTTCTCTCCTGACTTTTGTGGGCAGGGCTTCATTGTCCCCAAACCTTCTACATTTGTGGACAACTCCACCTCTTCAAACCATTTGACAAGCAGGTTCGACAAACCGTTTGACCATGTAAATTCAGCTTAATATCACCACCTCCTGAAGCTGACCTTGACAAACAGACAAACACAGGCATATATATATATCAAAAATTTTAAATAATTTTTATTTTTCCTAACATACTTACCGAGAACTACTTTCTTTAGGAGATCACTGGTTATCTCTCTCTACGACCAGAGATTTGAATATATACCCCCCCCCCGTTCCGCGCTCTCAGTAGCTCTTACCCCCGGCATCCAGGAATGTGCCCCGAGGGTAGGATTAACGGTAGGTCGCCCGTTAGCCAGGTCACGTTCTCGGTAAGTATGTTAGGAAAAATAAAAATTATTTAAAATTTTTGATTTGTTCCAACACGAATACTTACCTTCGAACTACTTTCTTTAGGAGCCTTACACTTTAGGAGGCGGGAGTGCCAATCTGACCCACTGACCCGGTCGTGGAGGCCAACAGGCCTCAGGATAACGAGACCTACCAGAGAGCGGAAGCGAGGGTAAATATTCAAATAATTCACGTTAGTGTCTAGGAACTCACCTTTAGAAAATCTTCTTTCGACGTTTCTTCTCGACGTGTAGTCGTGAAGAATGAGTGATTCCTGGGAACAGACGGTACCCCCCCGAAGAGGCAAGTAAGCAACTGGGTAGGAGGTAGGAGAACCGCACTTGTGCCTACCGGTCGCTAGTCTTGAGTGTGCCTGGGGATTATCGTTATACCGCTTGGAGGGCGGAGATGACTGTTCCAATGGAGTACCCGTCCAAGGATTTCCTTGAGTAATCCTTGAGGTAGTGGGCAGTAAAGGTTGACTGGCTCGACCAAGTACCTGCTCGCAGGATTTGTCCTACTGCCATGTTTTTCTCAAAGGCTAAGGAGGTGCTCAGGCCCCTGATGTCATGAGGTCTGGGAGTGCCTGGCACTGCTATGCCAGCTTCCTTGTAGGATCTGGCGATCACCTGCCTCAACCAGAAGGAGATGGTGTTTTTGGAAACTTGTTTCTTATTAATACCTGTGGAAACGAAGAGGCTCTTGACCTCCAGTCGGAGATGCGCTGTCCTTTCCAGGTATTTTCTAATTGTTCGCACTGGGCACAATTTTAAGTCTTCTGCATTACCTGTCTTAGGGATGGCAGGAATCGAGAAACCTTCGAACCTCGGGTCCCAGACTGCTGGGTTCTGAGTTTTGGCCACAAAAGAAGGTACGAACTTGAAGGATACTTCTTTCCACCCCTTTGAGTGAGAGACGTCGTATGACAAACCATGAATCTCTCCCACTCTCTTGGCGGACGCCAAGGCCAGCAAGAAGACGGCCTTGAGGGAAAGGTCTTTGTCCATGATATCTTTCAAGGGCTCAAAGGGAGGACGACACAGCATCTTCAGGACCAAGGCTAAGTCCCACTGGGGCACTCTCCTCGCCTGAGGGGGGCAAGACTGCTCGAAGCTTTTGATAAGCATCGCTATGTGTCTCGAGGCCCCCAGGTCGATGCCCTTCAGGAGGAAGACTTGGCCTAAGGCAGCCCGGACTCCTTTTATGGCTGGGATTGACATCCCTACTTTGTCTCTGAGGAACACCAGAAACTCTGCTATGTCTGGGACTGAGGCCTAAGAGGTCTAATGTGTCTCTCAGCGCACCACTTTGTGAAGGAGGCCCATTTTGCCTGGTATATTGCCACTGACGACTTCCTCAGGTATAGCGACATTCTCTTAGCTGTGGAGTGAGAATAACCTTCCTTCTTCAGGAGCCGCTGGATAGTCTCCAGGCGTGAAGGCGAAGAGAGAGTGGGTTGGCGTGGAACTTGAGGAAGTGAGGCTGTTGCAGAAGGTCTGACCTGGTGGGTAGAGGCCACGGTGGGTGACTCGTTAGGTCTTTTAGGTCTGCGAACCACTCCCTCTCCGGCCACCAGGGCGCTACCAAAGTCATCTTTAGGTTTCGGGCGGCCCTTACTCTGTTGAGCACTTGCCTTATCAACATGAAGGGGGGAAAAGCGTAAACATCCAGGTTGTCCCACTTGTGCTGAAAAGCGTCTTCCAGGGCTGCTTTCGGGTCTGGCACCGGGGAGCAGTAGACTGGGAGTTGGGCATTGAGTCTCGTTGCAAAGAGGTCCATCACCGGGGAACCCCAACGCTGAATGATGAGCCTGGCTACTTCCGGGAGGAGGGACCACTCTGTCCCTACTATCTGGCCCATTCTGCTGAGGCCGTCGGCCAGAACGTTTCTCTTCCCGGGAATGAACCTTGCTAATAAGACTACTTGATTTTCTTCTGCCCAATTCAGAATCTCTATGGCGAGATCGCACAACTCCCTCGATTTTAAGCCCCCCTGCTTCTTTATGTACGCTACTACCGTGGCGTTGTCGCACATCAACGCCACGGTGTTTCCTTTTAGCAGACTTGCGAAGTGTAAGCATGCCTTCTGGACTGCTTTCAACTCCAGGACATTGATGTGGAGTTGCTTTTCCCCTTCCAACCAGGTGCCTCGTGCCGTCCCGTCGAGGAGGTGGGCTCCCCACCCTTGGTTGGAGGCGTCTGTGAACAGGAGCAATTCTGGAGGGCTGGTCCCGAAGGGCATCCCCTTGAGGGAGTTCGACTGGCAGTACCACCATTCCAGGGAGGGTCTTGTGTCTGGAAGGACCCGAACTAGCACTTGTTGAGAGTGTGTCTGGCACCAGAGGCTCTTGAGATTCCATTGGATGGATCTGAGCTTTATCCTCACCTGTGGGACTAGTTTCTCCAACGAGACCAGGTGGCCTATCATCCTCTGCCAGTCTTTCGCTCTCCTTGGCTGTTCCGATAGGAAGGGCTTGATGATGTGCCTGAGGTTCTTGATCCTGTCCTCCGAAGGGAAAACTTTCCCTTGAATGGTGTCCAATGTCATCCCCAAGTAGTTCATTCTGTTGGACGGGGATAGATTGGACTTCTTTAGGTTGATGACGATACCCAGATCTCTGCAAAACTGAAGGAGACTTCTCCCTTGTTCTTCCAAGAGGACCTTTGAGGCGGAAAGGAGCAACCAGTCGTCCAGGTATCTGATAAGGCGGATGCCCCGTTCGTGAGCCCACACTGATACAGTCGCGAAGACTCTCGTGAACACCTGGGGCGCTGTTGACAGACCGAAGCAAAGAGTCCTGAATTGCAGGATCTGGGAACCCCATTTCACCCGGAGGAACTTTCGACTCGATGGGTGGATCGGAATTTGGAAGTATGCGTCCTTGAGGTCGACGGTCATCATAAAATCTTTCTCCCTCAAGGACAGCAGAACTGACTTTGGAGTGTCCATCTTGAAGTCCGTCTTCTTGACGAACTTGTTGAGAGCCGACAGATCTATAACTGGCCTCCACACCCCCCCCCCCCCCCCCGTCGCTTTCTCTACCAGGAACAGGCGGCTGTAGAAACCAGGTCCTGGGAGAGAAACTTCTTCCATGGCGCCCTTCTCCAACATGGAGGACACCTCCTCTTGAAGGGCGGTCCTCTTTACTGGATCTTTGGGCGCTAGCCATTCCGTCCGGTTGGCCGGAATAAGAGGGGGTGGATTCGCCAGGAATGGGAGTCTGTAGCCCTCCTTTAGGATGGACACTGTCCAAGGTTCTGCTCCTTGGGCCTTCCATGCTTGCCAATGTTGGGCATCCCCCAACCCGAGGCTTGGGCGGGGATAGGGGGCCTCCCACTCTACCTTCTTCTAGAGGAACGGCCTGATCTGCCTCTCCTAGAGGCGGAGTAACCCGACCTGAAGGAGCCTGAGGGTGCTGAAGTACCTCTGCGGGAGGGTTGAGGAGTTGAGGACCAGGAGGAAGAGGGGGCTTCTCTCCTCGTAGTGCTGGAAGAGGCTTGGGGCGTCGCAGCGCTGTCCGAGACGGACCTCTTGTATGGAGGTCTCCTTGACGCTGCCGGTTTGGTGACGTTGCTCTCCTTCCTCTTTGAGACCTTTTCCATCAAGGCCTCTAACTCTTTCACTGGAAAAAGACTCTCCCCACAGGGGGAGGCTGCGAATTGCTCGCGCCTCCCTGTCCGGTACTTTCCGGGACACTTTGGTGAGAACCGTGTCTCTCTTACGGAGAACCCAGTTGGCTGTAAGGGCGAGAGACTGGTACGAGAGGAATTTTAGGGTTTTACCCCCGGAGGTAATGAGGTCCCTCATCAGGCTTTGCTGGTCAGGGTCTTCGGGGTCGTAGGAGGCTTGCACACCCACCAACGTGGAAGCCCACCAGTCTAGCCAAGAGGAGATGTTAATTAGGTCTCGCGACATCTCCTCCATCATGGAGGCCTCTGCAGGTGAGAAACAGACTGGGGCCGAAGAAGCTCTGTCGTCAGAAACTCCTTGGCTCAGAATGTCCACGGCCATGTCCGCTTTACAAGGTCCTGGGCGACGTCCCTCGGGCAAATAGACCTTCCCTTGGTTCTTGAGGCCCTGGAGTAATTTAGAGGCACTTTGGGACTTGGGAGCCTCGGCATTGCCGGCTACCACATTGTCAATGAACTCTTGCCCCAGAACTAGGTCTCGGGCCAGAGGGAGTGCCAGGGAGGACTTAGGCTGGGAGGGAGTCTGCATAATCCTCAGGAGACTCGACCTCCAGGAATCCCCACCTGTCGCTGTAGGTTCTGCTATTCCGTGGTGCCTCCTTATCAGGCTAACCACTCTCCTATAGGCGGAGTCTTCCGTCGGGGAGTCCTCTCCTCCGTCAGCCTCGGCCTCGGCCTGGGGCGGGGAAGCCAGGTTACCAGGCATGCCGATCGGACGTCTGACCCTGGGGGCCAGGGGCGCCGTCCTGCCAAGGTACTGGACCTCATCTGCCGGTAAGACCAGACCAGGAGCTCAGGATCGTGTAGGTACCGCTGGAACAGCGGGGACTCACGTTCTCCCGAAGGCTCTGGGTGCTGAGGGTGCGGTTCCCGGGGGCTGACCCGACAGCGGGAACCGTTCCTTCCGACCTGAAGGCCGCACCAGCTGGGCTGGTTCGGCCTGGCTGCCTGGAAAGAAGCGCGTTTCCCCCCGCTGGGCGGGGTGAACCGGAGGCCTCGAGGACTTATGCCTAACAGAGAGGTCTTTACTGCGAGCCAGGTCGCGAGGGTCAAGGCCATGCTTGGAGGGCGGCCGCCTTAGGGACTGCTCGTTGGACCGGTGGTCCGGGGACCGAAGCGCCTTCGATTCTCGCGACGAAACGTAGACCCAGGCTCCCCCGGGAGATACACTCCTCCTATACTTACGGCTCGGGGAGCGGGATTGTTTCTTGCTGTAGCTAGAGCGCGACCTTGACCTGGAACATTCGGTCCTGGACCGCTCCCTCCGACGGCGGTGTTTCACCTTGACCTCTTCCTCTGACGAGGAATAGATGTCCGAAAAACCAGATGACACTGCGTCCACCACGTGTCGGCTGGAAGCGGGGACTGTGGGGGACTTCTTCGGACGTTGAATGCCAGAGGTCGAGGGCTGAAGGAAGTCATCGGGGACTTCCGTGGGAAGGGTCGGGAACGAATCCAATCGCTCCATGTCCGGGAGCCAGGGATCCAGGTCTACGTCCATCCTCAGGGGAGACCTACCCGGCGTCTTCGGGAGCCTCCAACCGTAGGCATCGTGACTTGCAGGTTGGACTTTACTCCGGCTATCTCCCCCTAAAGAGGAGCCGGAAGCACAAGCCCACGAGGGCGGCGGTGACACTGAAACTGCGTTATTACCCCACACGGGGTCATCGGAGGAAGCGTGCCCCCCGAACACGAGGGCCGACTCTCCGGACGCACTACTAGGACCTTCACTAGCCCTAGAGGGGCCTGCCACTGGCTCTGCACCAACACTGGGCTCCTGGGATAGGACGCCTTGTTCATCCCCTACGCTAGACTTACCTCGTCCCCTACTTTGTGTAGGTGACGGCGAAACCGAGACTCCGTCGGAACGCTCACTGAGCGACGGAATCGGCGAGGAAACACTAACTTTCCTGGGGGAACGTTTCGCTGATTTCCTTTTCTTAGTACCATAACGTACCCACTGAATATCGCTCCAGTCCATGCACTCGGGGCACGTGTCTGCTGACGAGCACACTTTACCTCTACAGGAGGAACAAAGGGAGTGAGGATCCACTTCGGGCTTGGAGAGGAAAGCTCCACACGATTTCCCGGCTCTAGGCCCAGGACAACGGCGAACTAACTCCATAACGCACGACACAAGCACTTAAGGAAATGAATGAAACACTGGGTAAGCACACGGTTGAAAAGTGAACGCACAGGAACACTTGGGAAAGCACACTATAAAAACGCAAGTTGCCACGCTGGGAACACGTGGGTCGCAGGACGCACACAAAGGATCGATAGAGATAAAGATACGAGGGAGAGAGATGTTCACCTCTCTCGACCAGAGAACTTAATGACGAACGTGACCTGGCTAACGGGCGACCTACCGTTAATCCTACCCTCGGGGCACATTCCTGGATGCCGGGGGTAAGAGCTACTGAGAGTGCGGAACGGGGGGGGTATATATTCAAATCTCTGGTCGTAGAGGGAGATAACCAGTGATCTCCTAAAGAAAGTAGTTCGAAGGTAAGTATTCGTGTTGGAACAAATATATATATATATATATATATATATATATATATATATATATATATATATATGATAAATTTTTCACATTTAGACATGTTTTTCATATTCAAATAAGCCATATATTTTAATACCTTAATGTCTGTATTCTCTCTCATACCTTGGGATCAGACCCAAGGGGGAACAAACTCAAAGACAATAGCATCTGGCTAGCAGGGGAATCGAACCCTGATTCAGGAAACTGGCATGACAGTGACATAGCATTTAGTCACTGACATGCCATTGTGGCCATTAAGTATTTAAACAAAAATTGACATTATAACCACCATTATAAAAAAAGTCTTTCAACATTTCTTGGAACCTTATGGCAGCCTCTTAATTAGAATCTGAAAATTCTTTTCTAAAGCCCTTGCACCCCGTTGAGGCTTGTAACAATCTTAAAATCAGCTAAAAATATTCATGCCTTCATAATTATGATCTAAATTGTTTGTTCCTCATCTACTTATTGTCTTAACCTATTGAATAAAAGCCTCATTCTCCTACAATGATTACAGTTCATTGTGTAAATTGATGATCCAATGAGTGGCCATTGACAACACAGTGCCAGGACAAGTTCCTGTACCCGTGATAAAATTAATAGTTTGTCCATTATTTCAATTTCAAATGACCCTATACACACTGAGTTTGTACTTCAAACATTGATATACTGGCCCTAGAGCAGAGAAACAATATTTATTTGGTAATCAGGTCATACTGGATTCCCTGTTATAGCCTTCCAAATAAAAGGCCTTAGAGACCACACAGCACTTCCTCAAAAATGAGTTTTTCCTCCAATACTACTATTTTTTTGCACTTAAATAAGGCTTCCTGTATCAGAATTAAGGTTAAAATTCTATACTTTACCTCCTTCAGTTAGACAAGTTGCTACTTTGTTTAAGAAGTTCCTTTCAACAAAGGATCTTGGAGGACAGCTCATTCCCAAACTTGAATCCTTTGAGTCCACATCGAACATTATAACACTGTACTTATTTCCTGTAAAGATAAGAATAAAACTAAGCAGAGAAAACTTCCTTCTTTTACAAACAACCTAACAAAAAAACTTTAAGGTTTAGTTTAACAGAGTAATCTAGCTTAATCGATCATTGAGTAAAAGTAAACACATATTTGGAGGTATCTAGAATTATTATTACTAGCTAAGCTATAATCCTAGATGGAAAAGCAGGATGCTATAAGCCATAGGGTTCCAACAGGATTAAGGTCATTCAATAATCTGGTCACAACTGGAATAAAACTTCTAGAATACAGAATACTACAAGTACCAGCAAAATTCTTGACATGCACAACTTTCACATTATACTGTGATAAAACCAAAAACCTTATACTGATAGAACAAATCGTCGCACTGAAACTTGAATATTTTTTTACCAAAATTAAAGAAGGGAATTGCTCTGTCCCACTCCCTTCACTAATACTGCTAGCCAAGCAGCAACCCAAGTTGGAAAAGTTAAATGATAAAAGCCCAAAGGCCTCAACAGGAAAAGCAATGCATTGCTTTTAAAGGATCAAAGGTCACTCATGAGTGGAAAATGCAGGGGACAGTATAATGTCCTTGAGACTGACCATGTATACATCAAGCTAGGACTAGGTATGTTAAGACAATGGCTGCTGATGACTCAGCAGGTAGACCTACAGGTTCCCCTAAAGCCCCATCCCTAGCTCACCAGGACGGTGAGGTTGCAAACACTACTAGAAATTATCGAGCTTTAGCAAGGATCGACCTCCCACCCAACAGATTGCAAGAGACATTTCCAATAGGTGTCTTTTATGTCTTGCATTATAATAAAATTTTATATAAAAAAAAAGTTATTTCATAAATTCTACTAAAATTTCAAAGTTTTTTTTTATTCACAACAATTCCAACAACTGCAATTAATCTTGCTAATTCATAAATTGTCTCTCCATATCTACTACACTGTATACATGGATAAGATAAGTAGTATCAATCAATATTTTTTTAAAAGATATGTCAACTTTTTTCTGAAGAAATTTGAAAAAGAAATAAAAGAAAAAATTTAGTTTCCTCTCATTTTCTAGTTTCTAATTTCTTGTAAACCATTTAAAATATTTGGTGACTACTTTACCTTCATTTGCTGCTTTTGTTATGAAATCAAGACCATCAGCAACTTCAGCCTTCAATCTTGAATTGCATGTGAAGCCGAACCACTCTTGGGCAACATCCACCATGGCGGGGTCAAGATCTACTGCAGTTAGTACTGACTAGAATAAGTATTAACATAATTAAAATAAACAAAAAAATTTAAATGTTCAATTATTTAACAAAGCATTAGCGGATTCATACAAAAGTTTCAACTCACAAAACTTTTGCTTTATAAGGTTTATAGAGTCATCTAAAAATACCTGGGCTTCACTTTCATTGACAAGATTGCCATATTTCTCATTTTTGTTGCCTAACCAAAGTCAAATCAGCTAAAAATATAATCATTGTAGTATAATTTATAAAATAAGAAATACAATGTGCTTCTAATATTTAAAATATCCTAAAATACAATACACAATAAAAACAAAGAAATAAAATGCATTTAACTATAATCTACTTACTTCTGAAAAGTACTTGTGAATGTAAGTTGCTAGAAGCCCACCACCTAATCCTATTAGCAATAAATCAGCGGGAAATTTTATCAGTCCCAGTCCAGCAACCATTGCTAAGTGATGTTCACAAGACAGATAAGAGTGGTCAATTGCGATGGACTCCTTCACTTTGCCTTTCTTCTTTTTTTCTCTGACTGGATAAATAATTACAAAAACATATCAGGTTATTGTATTTTTACACAAAACATACATAACAAGCACTGTACAATTTTCCTTTATAAACATTTTTCAAGAATCAGCATCAGCTTCATTTACTTAAAAGACATCTAGTGGACCTGCCATGTGGGCTGTCCTCAAAAGATATGGCTGCCCACCCGATTTTGTCAAGCTGGTGCGTGCCCTCCATGACGGAATGGTTGGGAGAGTCTGCCACCAGAACTCTCTTACAGACCCATTCCCCATCAACGGTGGCCTGAAGCAGGGCTGTGTTCTGGCCCCAACGTGTTTCTCGCTATACACCGCAGCAATGCTCAACGAGATTCCCCCAGACACACCCTCAGTCGACCTACGTTTCCGCATGTATGGAGGCACTTTCAACCTCGCTAGACTCCGCGCCAGAACCAAGACCACCTTGTGTGCAGTGCGAGAACTGCAGTATGCTGACGACAATGCCACCCCAGGTCAGACGGCAGAGGACCTGCAGTCGTTAGCTGATGCATACAACTCTGCCTACGAACGTTTTGGGATGCAAGTCAACACAGACAAAACCAAGACCCTCGTCCAACATCCACCAGGACTGATGCTCCCCAACTTCAATACCACAGTGAATGATCAACCGTTAGAACAGGTGGACCAGTTCTCCTACCTAGGGAGCATCCTAACATCAGCTCCCACAAGCAAAAAGGACGTGGAGAACAGGATCAGGGCAGCCCACTCCGCCTTTGGCCGACTCAACTGCCGCGTATTTAACAACCACGCACTGACAATGACCACCAAAATAATGGTGTTCAAGGCAGTAGTCCTCTCCACGCTCCTGTATGCATGTGAAACATGGACGCTATATAAAAACGATCTTAAAAACCTAGAACGCTTCCAACAAATGAAACTGAAGCAGATCTTGAAAATCCCCTGGGAGAGCCACACCACCAACATTGAAGTCTTAGAACGGGCCTCGCTGACCAGCATGGAGGCCACCATCATCCACCACCGCTGGATAGGACACGTGCATAGGATGGATCCATCTAGGCTCCCAAAGAAAATATTCTACGGAGAACTGACCCAGGGCACCAGACCACGAGGAGCCCCGAAAATGCGCTATAAAGATCAACTAAAGAGCACCCTGGCTCTAACTGACATCGATCCTTCCTCATGGGAAGAAACAGCCAGGGACAGGAAAACCTGGAGGAGTACAGTACACCATGGCACCTTGGACTTGGAGGAGAGGAGGAGACAAAATGAGGAGGCTAGGAGGAGAAGAAGGAGAGAGCGATTAGAACAGCCCCGCCCACCACCTACCCTCCCTTGTGAACACTGTCTGCGACTCTTCCACCACAGACTAGGACTTAACAGCCACATCAGACATAAGCACCCACCCCACAGATAGGAGGCTGATGGCTAACGACAGAACCCAATACTCGGACACGAGTGGGCGCCGACGACGATACTGTAGCATGTTTGACTACCCTTAGATTTGATCACATTGGATTTATGACTTTGGGGTACACTGCCAGAACTGGGGCCTGTGAGATTATTGAGCAGTCAAGTGCAGCTGGAAGGAAATTTAGCAGTTGCACTATGAAGTAATAGTTAAAGTTGGATAGGAAAACAAAGAAAACAGGATATAAAAAAAGTACAAGGGGCCGAAGAAATGCCTTGTAGGCCCTTAACTAATACCTACAGTGCAATAACAGCATTAACCACCTACAGAGGACTACTCTCATTAGTTCCAAATCTACCCTGCCTTAACAAGGGATGTTAAGAAAATAATGATACTATGGATACATATTGACCTGAGTATTTTGACAATTATTTCCTTTGGCATATTTGATGAAAGTTCTCCATTTTGTTTCTCAGCAGGGATAAATGCCTAAAAATACAATTGGAGCCTGGCTACTTCATATGTTATATCTACAGATTTAGAAATACTCATCATTAAGAATCAGTTAATTTTGACTCGTGCTCAAATAAGATTCATAGCAAGGTTGCTGATAGACTTATGCATTTTTGTACAATAGTAAGTTATATTACCAGGTATAACTGTCTTGAGATCTCACTAATAACTTTTAGTTTAATCCTAGTGACACCACACAAACAAGAATATAACTTCCTTACTAAAGATAACTATGGAACTGAGGGTTAAAATATCTTGAAAACTTATGCCTTTTGAATAGATTTACTTCATAATTTCTTTGGTCTTCATGAGTTTTAAGATTATAATTTTATCAAACGCACTGCTACTGTAATCCCAGCAACAAACTCACCTGTTGTCAACTTGGCTTCAGACTGTATGACATTTTGGTTGGATAAAAAGATAAGACGTCTCAATTTTAGAGATTCTGGAAGATGAACCTCTTCTACTAAATAATCTCCAGACCACTTGCTATGCCCTCGCTTCACTTCTTTTCTGCTTCCTAAGTCATCACCAACTGACAGAAATGGTATCTTGAAAAATAACAAAATATTATTATTTAGTAATGAAAATGACAAAAATATCAACAGACCTAAAATGAACTACTGTATAAAATATCAATACCAATAAATTTCTACTATATTATGCAATTTATACATTTTAAGTGAAATTACATAACTATAATTCCTTGCATGTCATAACACTGGGTAAATATACTAAAAAGGACATGGTTACAAAAGTCTAAGCAACTAAATCTATTTCGAGTCATTAATATATGTATATATGTCCAAAAAATTAAAAACTAAAAGATTACATATACAAATAAATAAATAAATGTATTATAAATAATTAAAAAATCACAACTCAGTAAAGAGGCAATACCAACAGTTTCATAATTTTATTGATAGAACCCTTTAAGATGCTGGAAGGTACTCAGACTTTATATAAATAAGATATTAACAAAATTATTTTGATATTTCTTAGAAGTGCCTAAGCCAAATAGATTTGGCGTAAAGCAACAGATATATTCATGTGAAATTTTAAGCTGGATCCTAATCCTCACAGACTTATATAGAACAAAAAATGTGATGGAGTGCCGATATAGCTGCTGTTTACAATGTAATTTCTTGCTACTATATTATAATACGTATAGAACAACCAAGTGTTCAGGAAGATGGAGCAGCATTCTATTTCCAGTCTCAACATTCAGACCTAGACCTTTATATTTTGTTACTCCCATCGTCTGCAAGCAGTAACTTTTCCCCCCCTTGTTACACTAAGTCTGACATCATTAACTAAATTTGTAGAATGTTTTCTGTATTGTAAAAAAAATATTGAAAATTACTTCATTCTTTTACTGCTTTGATTTTAAAGAACAGTATTCTTTAACCATTAGTCTTAAACTTATACCTATAAATAACGAAAAATTGCCTTATTTTTACATACTTCATGGATAGTGAACCTTAAAAGAGTATGAAAAAGTTTAACAGTACAGAGACTACTTTTATCATGTTAAAAATACCTTTGTATTTGGTGGTAGTTTTGATGGAGCAATTTCCAGTACTTTTCCAGAAAGTTCATCCTGAATAGCTTTCAGAGATTCATAAACCTGGTCTCTACACAGGTGGACTACAACCAGTCGTAACGCACCAGCGTTTTCAGCTAGTTTACTTCTCCCCTCAACAGTCCCAAACATCCATTCATGTTCTCTGTGGGTGAAAAACATTGATAAAATCTTAAGAAAGAGGGAGAAAATTACTTATTCTACGCAATGTTACAAGTTGACCCTCTTACCCCCAGGCTATTTGGAACTTTCCAACCCTTAACCCCCCGGGGTTATTTTTTTTCAAGCACATTTTGCAGTATATTTTTTTAAAATTGCTCTAACAGTCTTGGAAAATGCCTGAAGTTTCTCAAAAAATTATCAAAAATATGCAAAAAAAATGCAAATAGCAGTTTTTTGCAAGGACGTACCGGTACGTCCATGGGGGTAAAGGGATGAGTTTTGTGAAACGTACCAGTACGTCCTTTGGGGGTAAAAGGGTTAAAAGCCATTAGATTCAAGTTCAAGATCAAATACAATTTTTTTTTCTTTCTCTTCCAGTTATCAGTATTCTGTACACTACTGTATATCAGTGGTTTTCAACCTTTTAAGACCATTGTCCAATGATCTTCGGATTTACAATAGAATTTTCAGAATTCACAATCTTCCCTAAAAAATAAATTTTACAAAAATTAAATGGTTTACTTTTTTATGCAAGAAATAAACCACGGAACTGTAAATAAGATTTGTAAACTTTATTTAAAATATTTCAAGGCCAAGACAATTATGAAAAAAATACCCTGCTCTAAGATGTGATCACTAAGTAGGTATGGTATCTAACGTTATGGATGTACTTAATTTTCATCTATAAGCTTAACAAATCAGGGCACAATTGGGGATAAGCTACATCACATGCCATAGAGCACTTTCCCAATTTTGTTTTAATTTGAGGTACAGTAGGATAGGAAAGTCTGACATATACAAATATGTGGAAGACAAAGAAGTATTCTTTATGCAAGACTTCAAATTTTGGGGTAAGATGCACTTAATTATGGTCAGAATTTGTGCGAGTTGCGATGTTCGTGATTGTTGCAATGTTCATGCTCACAGAGAAGGAGTCACCAAAGCTTCTGGGGAACATTCCTGACAGGAGAGGGACAAAAGCAAGGCTCTGCGTACTGACCATCAGCGCTCATGTTTTGTTTCTTAAGAGACATCATTAGTAACAGGGACATAGGCTCTTCAACCTAGTACTTTAATGCATTCCAGGGGGGTTGATTTTGGTAAAGTATTGTTCCCATAACAAATTAATGTGCAGGAACCAGACTGAGACTCCCGAGAGTCAGATTACTTAGTTGTCCTGTGCCTCGGCAGGCATCACATCTAAGGATATGAATTGTCTCTGGAACTCTGCAACAGGCAAAGAGCAAGTAGCAGTAACAGTGCACACAAAACTCTCTTCAGCATGCACTGTTTGCTCATCTTGTATGAGTTATGAGAACCGATATTTCTTCCCGCTATGGAACAACTTTCGGCTTTTACTCCTCCACGCATGAAACTGGGCACAAGTGAAAGGTGTGAGAACACTCAAACTGAGTCCCCATACATGTCCAGTGTTGAATGTGCCGATATTAATTCACGCTATGGGACAAATCTCCGCTTTCACTCACACAGAGAGAAACAGTGATAGTTACGTGAACATGGCTCTGCCGATCGGACTTCCACGATGAAGTCCTCTGCTTGTTCTTCCGCAGAAGTTGCAGCAAAGATGAGGGAGAGGAGAAGGGAGAACTTAAAGTAAGTTCTATTCTCTGAAGTCATGCAGACCAATGACAATGCTCTCAAAGGGAGAACCACAACAGCACAACCATGTGATACGTCCTCGCTGCTTTATGGGCTCGGCACAGACACTGCAGGAAAGAAGAATGGTGGCAGCCCTTACCTCACTGGGAAGCAGAGGAACTTCTTGCTACAGAACACCAATTTACTTAGGTTTTCTTTGTCCTCGTCGTTGTATGGCCACACGCACACAATGGATAGAACAGTAACAGACATCTCGCCAGACAGGATCAAGTGTTAAAAAATGGCAGGTACAGTAACACAGAAAACTGTCCCACAATTACAATTCCAGGAAACTACATATCCTTGGCGTCTTCCATTGATATCACTCAAACATGACTCTGCAAGACCATTTATTCATTCCGAAAGAAAAATTAAATGGTTAAAACAGCCAGATGAGGATGCTGAGAAGTATGTCTGAAATCTGCGATGGCAATATTTAAAGTGAAAGTTATGCTACCTGGTGGGTAGGCGGGCCTATCTGCCATCTACTACCACCTCGTTCAAAATTCAGCTACTACCACTACTTTCCTGAAGTATTACTCCTATTAAAAGTCGAAGGTTTATATTATGTGTAGGAACAAATAATGGTGATTTCCCTAAAATTTACTTTCACTAAATGCAAAAATGAAATAAATAGCTATTATAAAATCTATAAATTATTTGTGTGGGTAAAACAAGTACTGAACAATCTAGACATTCAAGATGCAAGGCTTTTCCTGATTGGAACCAAGGATGCAGAGGGTACATGTGTAATGTGGCTATCCAGCCAGCAGAAGAGGATCGTCTTTTAAATCAGGAATAGAACCTAACAAATGAGTACACCTCAGATGGCTAATTCAACCATAGGGTTTTGTGTGGCAAAATGTGAAAGACAATGACAATAACCTAGACTTTCTTAAATATAAATAGCAAAAATACCAAACTTACTGTAGATCTTAAGAGAATTTTCTGAAGGGAATTTTTTCTGAATTAAGTGAACTACAGGATTGATAATTAACTGGTAACTTCAAATGTCTAGCCCCAAATTGTGAAAGAAACTTTTTACTCCTTCACAATAAAATGAAATTTGTTGCTTCGTTACATATATAAATCATCTAACACAATTTTATATTTTTTAAGACAAAAAAATCCTATCTAGAATGTAACATACCTCCCATGAGGAACAATGAAGACCGCAAACTTTAAGGTGTGTGAATTTTTAGGAGAATCAACAACATGCAAAAGATATCTTGTATTTCCAGACTTTGGATCAAACAGATCCAGGCACATATTTTCCCCAGCAACTTTCTGAAAAAAAAATATAAAAATAAATATAGTACTCCACATGCACAACACAATAAAAAAAAGTTGAAATAACATCATTTACTCCAATAATTACCAGGAATTTAATGCTGTTTTTTTTAATTGAAGGAGAAAATAAAAATTTAATAGAAAATTTACTCTGACAACACACGGTAGGCATAATGTTGAGAGGGAGAGGCAGGGTAAGTATTCAGCTGTTCCTATATAAAGAGTCAGTCCTTTTTGTCAGACATATCATTTGGTATAATAGTAATCTCTTCCTTCTGTTTAGGACCATACAGGCATTTCTCTTAAGTATGCTGAACCACTAGTTTGTGGGAAATACACAGTCCGTAGGTTACTTTCAGGTAAAATAGACCTGTGCTTTGTGTACTGTATATGGGTAGACCATGCTCTTTATTGGATAAGATCACAGAGTGTGATATTTTGCCAAACGCTCAGATAAATCAATAATTACACTTGGTAATGCTTTGAGCTAAAGATAGTTATTGAAGAGGGTTTGTAAAGGAACTGTAATCCATTAGCTTGGGTGATTTTTCTAAAAGTGAAATTTTGCATTATGTTGATGCTAGGTTACATTATTTTCTGGCTTGGCTATGTAGATGCGAGTGAGTTACTGAGCTATCATTGTGTCTGTATCAACACAGAAAGTTAACAGTAGAATATACATTGGCGGGCTGTCACCAGTACAGGAAAAATTTTAAAAAACTGTTGCAGGCTTATTTCTTTACTGAGCCACATGGCTTGTCTGATTTTAAATCTTAAACTTGCTTATTAGCTCCCATCAAAATGGCCCATTCATTGCACAAAGATCATATATACAGCAACGCTGAGCCCATATTCCACAGCTAATCGTAACAGAACAGAACAGAAACACTGTAATATATGTATGCCACATTTCTTTATTGCTTTACAAGTGCTTCATGCATTGCAAGTTTACTTTCCTTTAGTTATATTGTATTGTATGTTTACCTATCTGTAATGTCTTTGACCTAAATCAGATAATCAGCACCCTGCTTGTTTAGAAAGCAAGTCAACGGTGTACTTAAGTATATCCCAACCTCGACTCCCCTTAAACCTTGATTTAAGATTGGTCGGACTATACCGGTGATAAATTCTTTTCCTAGCGTCATTCCAACCCAGCTGCATAGCTTTCTACATTTTACTTTTAATCTGTTCTCTTTGGGTTCTTTTATCCACCTTGCTCTAATTTCCAACTACCAAAACAAAATTCTTCCAAGGAGCCCTGCAAGTTTAAAAATCTGACTGAATGATATTGTTTAAAGAATTTATAATAACCATAATGATAAATTTCTAATACAAAGCCCAATAAGCAATTAATGTTGACATTACACCTTGTGCAACACTCGATAAAAAATTAATAAATGGTAGTTATTATTTCAGCTCTAGGTGTACCATTCTCTATCTTGCTTTCTACTTTTCTTCTCTTTAATCAACCTGTTCATTCTTTCTAATATTCCACTTGCTTCAATTTTAAACTTTCTTTTACAAACAAATTCTTTCTGGTAACCCATATGTGACTCTACAAGTGTGATTCAGAAGACTTACTAGTACCACAGTAAAATTTTCAACAGTACTTGATACTAACAATTCTATTGCAAGCATAAAACAAGAGCCTTGTAAATCATCTAAATTAAGGCCTTGTATGGTGGTCAGTGGTGATATTTCATACAAAGCCTAAGAAATTTCACAATTCTTACATGTTATCATTGTTGCATCTAAGTTACTGTACCTGCATTCACAAAATTGTGCTTATGTAAAGTTAGGCATTGAGCATATTCACAGGCTTCTTATTCAATCGAAGCTATCATGTCCTCGAAAAATAACTCATGGCAGTCCATATGAAATAAAAACAAGTAAAATTTTCAGTGGCACAACAACATTGCTACACAAAACAATACAAAATTAACACTATTTTGCAATATTTTCTGAATTAATCAACTTTATAAATTCCACATATCTCCAACAGAGGAAAGTCAAATCCTAATAAAGAATAGCCACTCAAAATAAAAAGCACCCCATGAATAGCTTACTAGTTTTGTGTTGTGCAGGAAATTGCCCACTTTCATGTACAAAATTTTATCTTAACTATGATTTTTTTTTTTAAATTTTCACTACCTCTCCTTTTAATATTTTTTATTAAATATAAACTTATGCACCAAATTTTTATGGAAGGAATCATAATGTTGTCAGGCAAAAGAAGCACCTGTGTATGATGCCCCTCTATAAGGAATCACTGTCGTGGATACCAAACTATCACTATATCAAATAGACAAAAGCATTAATTATTTTTAAAAAATAATGGTAAAAGGCTCTACTAAAAAATAATTTCAGAGCTTTTTGATATAAGTAATATCAAAACAATTTGACTAACACAATGTTATGGTAATGAAAAACATTCACAAAACCAACCCAAGTATAACAGATTAGTGGTATTCTTAAACTAATGAAATTATGTTGCACATACAAAGATGTTATATAATACCTGAGTGTGCAAGTTATGCCGCAGCAAAGCATACTGCTGAAGTTCACGGACATTATCCTTAAGTTCGTCTGGATTTTTTACCCTCTGAACCATATCACCATGCAATTGGATTTCTATAACCTGAAATAAAAATTTTAGAATGAAATTTGTATAGAATTGGCCACCGTTCTGATGTACTGGTATTACGATGCTTTTTATAATCAAATTTAAAACAACTTATGTCTGAAATTAATTCCATATTTAATAGAAAACAATCAGAATGTTGACTAGTTTAGATTAGGAACAGAGAATAATGCAAATTATATCAGTGTTACAACACAGCTTCTACTATACAGTACATTTCAACCAAGACTGAAAACCGACACGAGTGGAATTCTCTCCATTCTCTTCTAACCTGTGCTTACATTTCCTTAACTCTCATTAGGGCTCTAGCTTCATCTATCACAATTTCTGCAATTTCTAAGACATTCCTATTAGTCTTTGTTCAGCCACTTCCATATTTACAGGATTGACTGATTAACTATTACTTATACCTTCTCATCATATACAAACCTTCAAAATCTTTGAATACTAGGCCTTTCTTCCAGCTTCTAAATACTATATCTCTCCATTAATTCTGTGTTCCTAATATGATTTTTCCCATCGCACTCCAGCAATGAATCTTAACGTCCTCAGGATAATCAGCATTGTCATAAAAGATTAACTTATTTTACCCCCAATGGACATACTGGTACATATCACAAAACTCATCCCTTTACCCCCATGGACGGATTTGCATATTTTTGATAACTTTATGAGAAACTTCAGGTATTTTCCAAAATAATGAGACCAACCTGACCTCTCTATGACAAAAATTAAGGCTGTTAGCGCAATTTAAAAAAAATATATTGCAAAATGTGCTTGAAAAAAAAAATACCTGGGGGTTAAGGGTTGGAAAGTTCCAAATAGCATTGGGGGTAAAAGGTTTAATATGCTGTGCATATATTCCAGATACACCAACTGACACTAAAAGGAAAAAGATTGAGTAATGACCACGTGGCTAGTATGTTGCTGTAAACACGTACATCCTCGAAGGTCCACAATGGTTGATTGAATCCCATTTTGTGTCTGCAGACTGATCAACAGCTCCTCCTGCAGCTATATCTGCTGCACTGCTAATTGGTTCTACTATTACTGTTCTATTATTACAGTATTATTATTACTAGCCAAGCTACAACCCTAGTTGGAAAAGCAAGATGCTATAAGCCCAAGGGCTCCAATAGGGAAAAATAGTCTATTGAGGAAAAGAAATAAGAAAATAAATAAATGATGAGAACAAATTACCTAGTAACAATAAATCATTCTGAAAACAGTAACAACGTCAAAACAGATCTGTCATATATAAACTATAAAAAGACTCGTGTCAGCCTGGTCAGAATAAAAACATTTGCTGCAACTTTGAATTTTTGAAGTTCTACCTGAGTTTCAACTGAAATATTGTTCCATTCCAGTAACTTTCCTCAATCTTATACCATAGCTCCTTCTACTCTATAGTGAAAAAACAATTCCTGATCAGACAAGTCTGATGAAGCAGAATGATCATAAATTTTTTGGAAGATTTTTGTTCCTAGTTACTTTTGTTTCTTTACCATGTTTCTAGAAGAAACGGTTTTCTTAATGACAGAGAGCTCATCACGGGAATGTCTCTGGAAGATCTTCGGCACTTAGCCTTCAGAATTCCAGGAAGACTTTAATGTCCAACAAGGAAAAATCCTTCCTCTCAAGAGGAAGCACCCTTTTTAAAACACTTATATGGCATTACAGCACTGCTTATTGTCCATTTAGTAGAACAATTGTCTGGGTATAGTCAGTATTAAAATAAGACTACCTGAAACCACAAGATAATATTGACATACTGAAGCATCTGCAACTGAACTGTGACTAAATAACACTTTACCCACCACTGGTATTAAGGCAAATGAGTCTCTAAACTAGTTTTCAAATATTTCCTTATTGAAAGAACATTTTAAATGAATGGCAGAGGATTTTTATAAAAAGAAAATGTCTGACCATTAGCCTTCCTTTTAAGTCTCAACTTGTCAAATCATAGACCTCACATGTTAGCTCCTACAAAACACATTCCATCCAAAGGGCTGTGTTCTGTATCAGCCAAGGAAAGTAATCAGTTTTTTGCCATGTCTATAGTCAGAATAAAATTAAAGTAAAGAGGTTGCCCTCCTATACTAGGATCTAAAAATATTTTAGGGCTACAAATCAGCAGGAAACAATCAGAATCAGTACCATCCAAAAAAAGAAAAAAAAAATCAACAACAACAACGACCAGGAACATCCAGCACCAATTAATTCCTCTAAAAAGCCTATTTTAATCTTAGACCAAGCATCTTATTCTTGCACCTACAGATGCACTTCCACTTTGATCCTGCTATTATTGATAGCTTTAGGTTAAATCCCTACCAGACTATCAGTAATAACAGGATCAAACTTGTCTCAATATAAGCATTTTTATAATTTTTTGAGTTCTATATGCATTCATTCACAGACAGTGACTCCTGGTTAAAGAATGACCAAGGAACTTGGTTGTGGGCAAATGGAAAAAAGGAAATATCTTCATCGTAAAGAAAGTAGTGTTCTTATCTCGTCATTAATTTACCTAGTTGGCCGTTAGGTTTTAGCAGGTAACTCCTCTAGAGTGGTCTACTCCAGGAGCAAGATAAAAGATCTTTAACAATATGTTGGCTGGAAGTCTAATAATAGGTCTACCGAGTCCTCAGTTGGAAGATTGGAAACCCAAAGTTTTGGCAGGAAAGAAGAAAGATTAGATGTGGGCTTAAAAAAATTACAAAACAAAATATTAAAACAAAAGAGCTTTGATATTCATGAAGCTTAAGCATGTGACAAAAGCGCAATAAATATTTGATGCAAGGAGCTTCTGACATGCTAGCCATCAATGGCTCTTAAATGTATGAAGTGGCTGAGAGGTTTCCGGAAACTTTTGATCACTAGGTTCAATGATTATAAAATAAGAGAGAAATCCTTGCCCTGAGTCATCAATTGGTTCTGTGAGACCCGATGTAAGCAGATTTTTTATGTATGTTTGATTTTGGCCTTATAAACTGACTTATACATTCACTATACACATACTGACACACAAAAAAGTACTTACAACTTGCTATCATTTTATATAACCAGATAAGTTCATTAATAAGTTTCCAAGCAAAGTAAAGTACAGTAAAGAACCCAATTCTTACTGCATGACAAAGCAGGATAAAGCAATGAACTTGGACATTATCTTTTAGTTACTATTTACGGACAGCGACCTAAAGTCGGAACTAAAGAATGTTGAACTGACATAAAGAGGGTTGTTACTACTGACAGTAGTATATATGTTATGAATTTTTATAACTATCCCTATCATGGAAAACAGCTCATCTTTTACAAATTCTCAATTTTACTTTTTACACTGATAATAAATGCAAAACCAGTAAAATAAAAAACACTTAATCTAAAGTCTTCTAGGAAACATTTACACTGTTCCCCTGTTAGTATATTATACTGCATCCTAATCAAGATCCATAAACATTTATTCACCAGTTTTGTCAGACAGTGAACTTGGTTTCACGTAAGTATTTAGTTTGATAGGGAGATTCCATAATATGAATTAATAATTTATGTAACATTTTGCTCTTCTTTCAAACTAGTAAAAAAAGAAAAAAAACTCTTAAACACAAGTTTCACTTCAAATTCAGTGTAGCAAGAATGTTTTCATTTGATTCTTTAAGAGAAATTGCGCATCTCACCCTCATTTTCAAACACATGATGCCACTCTACAAAGGGAAAACCTACGGATTATGTTATACAAAAGGCTATCACAAACTACTGTACTTCCATAATAAAATACAAGTTTTGGGGTTTCTGATATTGCCTTGAATTTTGTGCTGATGAAGGTCAAGACCAATAATTTGAATATTTTACCTTAGCAAGCATATATTAACCTTTCTAAGAATCTTAAATAACCTTAAAAGATAAAGTATTGAAGCATTTCCCATTACTTAAATCAAAGCACTGATTCTAAATACAGGTACTCACAGGATTAAAATTTGGCATCTGCCGGAATTTTGTACACACTAGGACAAACACTGGAAAAGAGAATTCGCCAACATCAGTACGTGCCTTCTCCGCTTCTTCACACCTGTAACATGGAAATAAGAGTAATCGCATTTTCTTGTGAGCTTTCCCTATACTGTACATTTAGAATACAAAAAGGTTTGTCACCATGATGTAACGCTCACATATCTAAACATCGATAAAGGCAACATGAAATGCAAAAGAAAAATGCAAGAGCTAGCTCAGCCAACTATAGAATCCAGGTCATCCATAGAGTATACTGTACTCACTAATACAAAATGATTAAGCATCCAATGATAAAAAAGAAGGTAAATTCCTTTATAATCTGTGGTATGAAATTAATATCAGGTTGATAATCATAGATGTCTTCTTAATCCCCTTTTAAAAAGATTTGATACAAAATTCAAATTCAAGACTTTAACATTACTGTACCTGCATACACGAACCATCCAACAATTCTGGGGAAACCACTGAAGTACATAATCCATTATGTGCTCCTGAAGTAACGAAACACAAACATAACGTCCCCCTACACGAAGCACTCGGCTGAGTTCCTGAAGGAAAAATACCATTGTAAATATATTGTAATATCCAGCCTTTTTTTTAGATTAAAAAATTATTATTTTGAACCTCAATTAGCCTTTGGAGTAAAAGTCATCAAATCCATCATAATGTTTGATTGTGAATAAAATTGATGGAAAGTACTAAAGCTCTTTTAAGAGCCCATCAGAGTTTCAAATTGAAATGGTCAAAATACTAGATACAAAGGGGGATGATTGAATGCTAGAATTATTAAGAGCAATATGGGAAGAGGAAATACAGTAATGCCTAAAGACTGGGAGGAGAGTCAAATGGTATCTATATTTAAGCAGAAAGGTGACATCATGGAATGCGGTAACAACACGGGAATTAAACTAACAAAGCATAGTTTGAAAGTTTTAGAGCGGGTACTAGATAAGAGGTTGAGAGAGATTGTAAAATTGGAAAACAGCATTATGGGCTAATGGGGGGTGGGGGGACTGTGGATGCCATCTTTATAGTAAGGCAGTTACAAAAACAGGTCCAGAGGAAAACCAGAAGCTCCTCTGTACTTTTGTATATTTAGAGAAGACTTAAGATAGAATACCAAGAGAAGTGATGTTTTGGTTCTTGAGAAAGAGGAAAGTCCCAGAGATGTTGTTTAAAATGGTAGAGATGATATACAAAAGAACAAGGACTAAAGTAATAACAGCTGTTGGAGGAACAGAAACGTTTGAAGTTAGTGTTGGATTACACCAGGGTTCAGCATTAAGTCCATTTTTATTTGTGTTGGTCTTGGGTGTGTTAATAAAAGGAATCATAAATGAAGAGTTGTGGGAGTAGCTATATGTAGATGATTTGGCAATTACTGCTGAAAATGAGGAAAAATTACAGAGAAGGGTGGTAGACTGGTAAGAGACTTTGGAAATGGGTGGCTTGAGGGTAAGTGTGGATAACACTGAAATTATGGTGAGCAATAAGGAAGGTAGGGACAGGATCGCCACACATGAATGTAGAGGAGCAGGTAAAACAATTTAGATACTTGGGATATACTATAAGTCAGGAGGGAGGATGTGAGGCTGAAGTTAGAATAGGATAAAAAGCAGCATGGGGAAAGTGGAGGGAGGTAGCAGGAGTGGTTGTGATAAAAAATGCCAATCAAGGTAAAACTAAAGATCTATAGCACAGTAATAAGACCAGTGTTAATGTTTAGATCAGAAACTTGGGCTTACAATGAAAAGAGGAAACAAAGCTTGAGAATGCTAAGTTAGATTATGGGAATAACACTGTTTGAAACATTTCAAAATGATGAAATACGAAGAATTGCATGCGTAGTAAAGATTAGAGAGATAAGAGTGTCACGACTGAGATGGTGTGGCCACATGTTGAGGATGGATGGTAGCGAGGGAGTGCGGAGGGCTTGGGAGAACCCTGTTAAGGGGAGAAGATCAAGAGGGAGGCAGAGAATTAGATAGCGAGATAAGGTGAAAGATGATGTAGAGAAGAGGTTTGGTAGAAGAGGATGCTTTTGATAGAAAGCATTGGAGAGGGCGCTTCAGGCAAACGACTCCTTAATGCAGGGATAACGGTGGGGAAGAAGACTAAGGCTCTTAAAAAAACGGAGAGATGCGAGTAACCCCTGCCTCCCTGTCAGTCAGCTAGACATCCACTTTACCCTTAAGCCTGGGACTTGGAGGGAAATTGAGGTGATGGGTTACGTAACTAAAAGGATTTAGGTTTGTATAGTTAGGAAAAATACAAATTACTTTAAAATTTTGTGGTTTGTTACTACACAAATACAAACCAATGTTCTTTAATAAAAGACTCATCCTTTCTTTAATGAGACTCATCCTTAGCAGGCAGGAAGTCCCTATACAGCAAAATATGGCGGGCTTATCTTTTCTGGGAAGAGTAAGAGCTCCTATTCTTGTATCATTATTATTATTATTATTATTATTATTATCATTATTACTTGCTAAGCTACAACCCTAGTTGGAAAAGTAGGATGCTATTGCCCAAGGGCTCTTACAAGGAAATAGCCCAGTGAAGAAAGGAAATAAGGAAATAAAAAATACAACCAAAGATAATGATGCCAGCATACCACCTAATGGTCTGAGCCTGGAAATGTCACAGGGGTTAGGTTAGATCCACACCAGGTGTAAAAGGTAATCAGTCACAGGAGGACCTATAGCCTTGTATAGAATTTATTGCCCAAATGTACTATATACGCATCTATAAGAAATGGGTTTGCATACATTCTACTCATCCTCTGCCTTGTCTGGGAGGTTGAGGAAGAAACTTAAACAAATTTTGTCGAAAAAGAGATTGCTCAGCTATGAAACTCACCAGAGTCTGATGTCCAGTTCAGTTCACAGCCACCACAACTACTGCACCCTCTAAGAGAGGGAAGAAAGAAGAGTAGAAAGCCAGTCATTCTACCTTTAATTATAGGCTCATGTTAAAAATTGCTTCTTGTCCCTTGAACACTCACTACTGGGCCAGGGACTGGTGGGTATACTCCCATAAGTAGTGGGACATGAAGGTTGTCTGGCATCTTCAGACTCCTCGCTTCAAAACCTGCACCACTAACAGGTTTTCTCTAAAAGCTAGAGTGGAGCCATTACCCCTAATTTCGTGAGCCTTTGTCCACTATGGCCCTTCAATTGCCTGGGTGATTGAATGATAGATCTCACAAAGCCAGAATAAAGTAGCCATCTTATATAGATTTTATTGGTCCTGCTAGTGCTAAGAAAGTTTCTCTGGTGGTCAGGCCTGAATGATATGGTCTCACAAAGCCAGAATAAAATAGCCATCTTATATAGATTTTACTGGTCTTGCTAGTCCTAAGAAAGTTTCTCTGGTGGTCAGGCCTGAAGCGCCTAGGTCTCTTCAAGTGCCACAGAGGTGTCACAGGACAAAAAAGAAAGTCACCCAGATTCCCTATGGACACATCTTGAAGAGCAGACAAGGAGGACTCAAACCTGATATCTTCGACTGCTGGGTTCTGAGTCTGCCAAAAACTATAGAACAAAAGAAAAGGCGACCTCCTTCCAGCCTTCAGAATGATGAGTGATATAGGAGATACCATGAAGCTCACCAAATGGCTTCATTAATGCCAAGGCATGTGAACACTCTTACAGAGCACTCAGAAATCACCATAGTGTTGTGCGCCAACGTTTCTTCCCCTTTGGAACTACTTTCAGCACGCACACAAGAAGGGAGGTTTCTGGTATCGTACTGTTTCTCCCACAGGGAGAGAAATGGTAGGAGTCACGCGTATATACAGTAATCCTATCATTCGGTCTTCCTGGACTTCTTCGAAGATGTCCTCTACATGTTCTCCTTGAAGTTGCACCAAAGTCTCTAATGTAGATGAGGCAGGGGAGAAGGAATAAAATAAAGTTTGTCCCACTCAGAGTTGTGCAAACCGATGACGGCACTCTCAAGGGGAAAGAGATAACAACAGCTCAACCAGGTGATACATAATTAGTGCCTTCCAGAATTGGCAGACACTGAAGGAAAGAAGATATACATTGCCCTTCCCCTTTACACTCGGCAGCTGCAGAACTCTGTCCGAAGGAAGAGCCAGCAATGTTTACGGCCACACATAAGTGGGATATAACAGAAACAGACATACTGTACCGACCAAGAGGAAGAAGTAGGTTGGATACCAGTAGGTAGCAACGAAAACTGTCAAGCAATCAGTCATCCATTCCTTGGCATCTTCCATTAATATCCCTCGAACATGAATGTCTACAAGAGAAGTTATTCAATCTAAAGAAAAAATGATATTTTGATTATAAAATAAATTTTTGAATATACTTACCCGGTGAATATATAATAGCTGACGTCTCGGACGGCTCGACAGAAACCAAAAACTCGCGAGCGATCGCCATGAAGGTTGCGGGTGTGACCACCAGCGCCGACTATCGGCCAGATACCACATATACTTGTAAACATCTCCAGTTCTTCTCATTCCGCTGGGTCTCTATCGGGGAGGAAGGGAGGGCCTTTAATTTATATATTCACCGGGTAAGTATATTCAAAAATTTATTTTATAATCAAAATATCATTTTTAAATATTAAACTTAGCCGGTGAATATATAATAGCTGATTCACACCCATGGTGGTGGGTAGAGACCAGTATTAATACAATAAAGGCGTATATGCTCATGAGTTTTTGACAATTATATCATAACAAAACCCAATTAAATATAGGTACCTGGTAAGGAAGCTGACTCTGACGATTACTCTGCCTTATTAGTCCGCTTTCCTCAGGAAGCCCAGCCATCCTCTCAGGATGCTGAAAGACTCCCAGGAGCTGTTATATCCAGGGCGACCACCCATACAACAGGACCTCATCAAAACCCTTAATCTGGGCGCTCTCAAGAAACGACATTTGACCACCCGCCAAATCAAAAAGGATGCGAAAGACTTCTCAGTCTTCCGTACAACCCAAGACAAGATTAAAAATATTTCAAGAGAAGATTAAAAGGATATTGGGATTAAGGGAATGTAGTGGTAGAACCCTCACCCACTACTGCACTCGCTGCAACGAATGGACCCAGTGTGTAGCAGTCCTCATAAAGAGTCTGGACGTCTTTTAAGTAAAATGAAGCGAACACCGACTTGCTCCTCCAAAAGGTCGCGTCCATAATACTTCGCAGAGATCTGTTTTGCTTAAAAGCCACGGAAGTTGCTATCGCTCTTACTTCGTGCGTCTTGACCTTAAGTAAACAACGATCTTTTTCACTTAAGTGAGAATGTGCCTCTCGGATTAAAAATCTAATAAAATACGATAAAGCATTTTTTGACATAGGCAATGAGGGCTTCTTGACGGAGCACCATAAGGCCTCAGACCCACCTCGTAAAGATCTGGTACGAGCTAAATAAAACTTAAGATCTCTAACTGGGCACAGTACTCTTTCAACCTCGTTGCCCACGATCTCTGATAGGCAAGGTATATCAAAAGATTTAGGCCAAGGACGAGAAGGCAGTTCATTTTTGGCCAAGAAACCAAGCTGAAGCGAACATGTGGCTTTATCTGTAGAGAAGCCGATGTTTTTACTAAAGGCATGGATCTCACTGACCCTTTTAGCCGAAGCTAAGCACACCAAAAAAAGTGTCTTGAGGGTGAGATCCTTCAGAGAGGCTGAATGCAATGGCTCAAACCTGTCGGACATTAGGAACCTTAGGACCACGTCTAAGTTCCAACCAGGAGTTGACATACGGCGCTCCTTGGAGGTCTCGAAGGACTTAAGGAGATCTTGGAGATCTTTATTATTGGACAGATCCAAGCCTCTATGTCTGAACACAGAAGCCAACATGCTCCTGTAGCCCTTAATAGTGGGAGCAGAGAGGGAGCGAACATTTCTCAGATGCAGGAGAAAGTCTGCAATTTGGGCTACAGAGGTACTGGAAGAGGAAATGGATGATGACTTGCACCAATCTCTAAAGACCTCCCACTTCGACTGGTAGACCTTGATGGTAGATGTTCTCCTAGCCCACGCGATCGCTCTGGCTGCCTCCTTCGAAAATCCTCGAGCTCTTGAGAGTCTTTCGATAGTTTGAAGGCAGTCAGACGAAGCGCGGGGAGGCTTTGATGAAGACTCCTTACGAGGGGCTGCCGTAAGAGATCCATCCTTAAAGGCAGACTCCTTGGAACGTCTACCAGCCATTGAAGTACCTCTGTGAACCACTCTCTCGCGGGCCAGAGGGGAGCAACCAACGTCAACCTTGTCCCTTCGTGAGAGGCGAACTTCTGCAGAACCCTGTTGATGATCTTGAACGGCGGGAATGCGTACGCGTCCAGGTGAGACCAGTCCAGCAGGAAGGCATCTATGTGGGCTGCCTCTGGATCTGGGACTGGAGAGCAATAGGTCGGGAGCCTTTTGGTCAAAGAGGTCGCAAAGAGGTCTATGGTGGGTTGACCCCATGTCATCCAAAGACTCTTGCACACGTCCTTGTGGAGGGTCCATTCTGTGGGGATCACCTGACCTCTCCGACTGAGACAGTCCGCCAAGACGTTCAATTCCCCCTGGATGAACCTTGTCAACAGTGAGATGCCTCGATCTTTTGACCAGATGAGGAGGTCCCTTGCGATGACGAACAGTGTGTGGGAGTGAGTGCCTCCTTGCTTGGAGATGTACGCCAAGGCCGTGGTGTTGTCCGAATTCACTTCTACCACTTTGTTTCGTAGAAGACTCTCGAAACTCGTCAAAGCCAAGTGAACAGCCAACAGCTCCTTGCAGTTGATGTGCAAGCCCCTCTGATCCGGCGTCCAAAGACCCGAACATTCCAGACCGTCCAGAGTCGCTCCCCAACCCAAATCCGACGCGTCTGAGAATAACACGTGGTTTGGGTTCTTGACCACCAGGGACAAACCCTCTCGAAGACTTATGTTGCTGTCCCACCAGTTCAGGCACGTCTTTACTGGCTCGGAGATCGGGATTGAAACAGCTTCCAAAGTCTTGCCCTTGTCCCAATGGGAGTCTAGATGGAACTGGAGAGGGCGAAGGTGAAGTCTCCCTAGTGAGATAAATTGTTCCAGGGATGACAGAGTCCCTAGGAGGCTCATCCAACTTCTCACTGAGCAACGGTCTTTTCTCAGCATGAGGCGGACTTTGAGCAAGGCTTGATCTATCCTGGTGGCAGACGGAAAAGCCCGAAAAGCTAGACTGCGAATCTCCATCCCCAAATAGAGAATCGTCTGGGAGGGATTCAGTTGAGACTTTTCTAAGTTCACTAACAGTCCCAACTCCTTCGCAAGATCCAACGTCCATTGAAGGTACACCACATTCCTGTATACAAACCTTAGATACGGTTGAGAATCCGGGTGTATAGGAATGTGGAAGTACGCATCCTGCAGGTCGAGAGAGACCATCCAGTCTCCCTCTCTGACCGCTGCTAGGACGGACTTCGTGGTCTCCATCGTAAATTTTGTTTTTACAACAAAAACGTTGAGCGCACTGACATCCAGCACTGGCCTCCAACCTCCTGTATGCTTGGGGACTAGGAAGAGACGGTTGTAAAATCCCGGTGATTGAAGGTCCGAGACTTTCACCACCGCTCCCTTCTCTAGCAACTGAGACACCTGCTGATGTAGAGCTTGTCTCCTTGACTCCTCTCGATACCTGGGAGAGAGGTCTAAAGGAACTGTTACTAGAGGAGGTCTCCGTACAAACGGTATTTTGTACCCCTCCTTGAGCAACAACACAGACTCTCGGTCTGCACCCCTCTTCTCCCAGGCCTGCCAGAAGTTGTTCAGTCTGGCCCCTACCGCTGTCTGAGGACGTGGGCAGTCAGACTCTGCCACGAGAGGACTTGGATCCTCTCCTCTTGCCTCTTTTACTGTCGGCACGAGCGCCTCCCCTACTGGGGGCTCTGCCACGAAAGGGCGGGATAAACCTCGTCGCTGGGGTATCGATCTTGGGTCTTACGACATAAGACGATGAAGGAGCAGCCTTGCGCGCCGACGTAGCCATCAGGTCGTGGGTATCCTTCTGCACCAGTGAAGCCGCAATATCCTTGATCAACTGCTGAGGAAACAAGGCAGATGACAACGGGGCAAAGAGATGCTCCGACCTTTGGCAGGGAGTTACTCCTGCCGAAAGGAACGAGCAAAGAGTCTCCCTCTTCTTCAGGACTCCTGCCGTAAAGGTAGCGGCGAGCTCATTAGAGCCATCACGGATGGCTTTGTCCATGCAGGACATAATAAGCACGGAAACATCACGGTCGGCCGAAGAGATCTTCCTGCTTAAGGCCCCTAGCGACCAATCTAAGAAGTTAAAAACTTCGAAGGCCCTGTAAACCCCTTTGAGGAGATGGTCAAGGTCCGAGGAGGACCAGTAAATTTTAGAGCGTCTCATGGCCAGGCGACAGGGAGAGTCTACGAGGCTTGAGAAGTCTCCCTGGGCAGAGGCAGGAACTCCCAAGCCAAGAACTTCTCCCGTGTCATACCAGACGCTCGCTCTAGAAGCCAGTTTAAAAGGAGGGAAAGCAAAGGCTGTCTTCCCCAAACTCCTCCTGGTGATCAACCAGTCGCCTAGCAAACGTAAAGCTCTCTTAGAAGAGCGAGAAAGCACTAGCTTAGTAAACGAAGGCTTCGAAGTAGCTAGGCCTAGCGTGAACTCTGACGGAGGCGAACGAGGAGCAGCAGTTACAAAATGGTCCGGAAAAAGATCCTTAAAAATCAGCACGATTTTTTTAAAGTCCATAGAGGGCTGAGCAGCTTTAGGCTCCTCTCCGTCTGACAAAGTCCCCAAAGGAATATCAGTAGGAGGAGGATCAGCAACTTCCTCATCTGAAGGAACCTCGTCCGACAATTGCCGAGTCTCATGAAAAGGAGAGACCTGCCGCGGCGGCAACGCTTGACAGGCAATGTCAACAAGCAAAGGAGCAGCAGTAGCAGTAGAGGAAGCGACGTCACGCCGCTGCTGAAAGGACTGAAATCCTTGTGACTGACCAACAACAACAACTGAAGTTGATTGACGCTCGACGTCACGTCGGAACTGCCTTGACTGCATAGACTGAGCAGGCAAAACAACCTTCGACTCTTTCAACCTCGTTGCCCACGATCTCTGATAGGCAAGGTATATCAAAAGATTTAGGCCAAGGACGAGAAGGCAGTTCATTTTTGGCCAAGAAACCAAGCTGAAGCGAACATGTGGCTTTATCTGTAGAGAAGCCGATGTTTTTACTAAAGGCATGGATCTCACTGACCCTTTTAGCCGAAGCTAAGCACACCAAAAAAAGTGTCTTGAGGGTGAGATCCTTCAGAGAGGCTGAATGCAATGGCTCAAACCTGTCGGACATTAGGAACCTTAGGACCACGTCTAAGTTCCAACCAGGAGTTGACATACGGCGCTCCTTGGAGGTCTCGAAGGACTTAAGGAGATCTTGGAGATCTTTATTATTGGACAGATCCAAGCCTCTATGTCTGAACACAGAAGCCAACATGCTCCTGTAGCCCTTAATAGTGGGAGCAGAGAGGGAGCGAACATTTCTCAGATGCAGGAGAAAGTCTGCAATTTGGGCTACAGAGGTACTGGAAGAGGAAATGGATGATGACTTGCACCAATCTCTAAAGACCTCCCACTTCGACTGGTAGACCTTGATGGTAGATGTTCTCCTAGCCCACGCGATCGCTCTGGCTGCCTCCTTCGAAAATCCTCGAGCTCTTGAGAGTCTTTCGATAGTTTGAAGGCAGTCAGACGAAGCGCGGGGAGGCTTTGATGAAGACTCCTTACGAGGGGCTGCCGTAAGAGATCCATCCTTAAAGGCAGACTCCTTGGAACGTCTACCAGCCATTGAAGTACCTCTGTGAACCACTCTCTCGCGGGCCAGAGGGGAGCAACCAACGTCAACCTTGTCCCTTCGTGAGAGGCGAACTTCTGCAGAACCCTGTTGATGATCTTGAACGGCGGGAATGCGTACGCGTCCAGGTGAGACCAGTCCAGCAGGAAGGCATCTATGTGGGCTGCCTCTGGATCTGGGACTGGAGAGCAATAGGTCGGGAGCCTTTTGGTCAAAGAGGTCGCAAAGAGGTCTATGGTGGGTTGACCCCATGTCATCCAAAGACTCTTGCACACGTCCTTGTGGAGGGTCCATTCTGTGGGGATCACCTGACCTCTCCGACTGAGACAGTCCGCCAAGACGTTCAATTCCCCCTGGATGAACCTTGTCAACAGTGAGATGCCTCGATCTTTTGACCAGATGAGGAGGTCCCTTGCGATGACGAACAGTGTGTGGGAGTGAGTGCCTCCTTGCTTGGAGATGTACGCCAAGGCCGTGGTGTTGTCCGAATTCACTTCTACCACTTTGTTTCGTAGAAGACTCTCGAAACTCGTCAAAGCCAAGTGAACAGCCAACAGCTCCTTGCAGTTGATGTGCAAGCCCCTCTGATCCGGCGTCCAAAGACCCGAACATTCCAGACCGTCCAGAGTCGCTCCCCAACCCAAATCCGACGCGTCTGAGAATAACACGTGGTTTGGGTTCTTGACCACCAGGGACAAACCCTCTCGAAGACTTATGTTGCTGTCCCACCAGTTCAGGCACGTCTTTACTGGCTCGGAGATCGGGATTGAAACAGCTTCCAAAGTCTTGCCCTTGTCCCAATGGGAGTCTAGATGGAACTGGAGAGGGCGAAGGTGAAGTCTCCCTAGTGAGATAAATTGTTCCAGGGATGACAGAGTCCCTAGGAGGCTCATCCAACTTCTCACTGAGCAACGGTCTTTTCTCAGCATGAGGCGGACTTTGAGCAAGGCTTGATCTATCCTGGTGGCAGACGGAAAAGCCCGAATAGCTAGACTGCGAATCTCCATCCCCAAATAGAGAATCGTCTGGGAGGGATTCAGTTGAGACTTTTCTAAGTTCACTAACAGTTCCAACTCCTTCGCAAGATCCAACGTCCATTGAAGGTACACCACATTCCTGTATACAAACCTTAGATACGGTTGAGAATCCGGGTGTATAGGAATGTGGAAGTACGCATCCTGCAGGTCGAGAGAGACCATCCAGTCTCCCTCTCTGACCGCTGCTAGGACGGACTTCGTGGTCTCCATCGTAAATTTTGTTTTTACAACAAAAACGTTGAGCGCACTGACATCCAGCACTGGCCTCCAACCTCCTGTATGCTTGGGGACTAGGAAGAGACGGTTGTAAAATCCCGGTGATTGAAGGTCCGAGACTTTCACCACCGCTCCCTTCTCTAGCAACTGAGACACCTGCTGATGTAGAGCTTGTCTCCTTGACTCCTCTCGATACCTGGGAGAGAGGTCTAAAGGAACTGTTACTAGAGGAGGTCTCCGTACAAACGGTATTTTGTACCCCTCCTTGAGCAACAACACAGACTCTCGGTCTGCACCCCTCTTCTCCCAGGCCTGCCAGAAGTTGTTCAGTCTGGCCCCTACCGCTGTCTGAGGACGTGGGCAGTCAGACTCTGCCACGAGAGGACTTGGATCCTCTCCTCTTGCCTCTTTTACTGTCGGCACGAGCGCCTCCCCTACTGGGGGCTCTGCCACGAAAGGGCGGGATAAACCTCGTCGCTGGGGTATCGATCTTGGGTCTTACGACATAAGACGATGAAGGAGCAGCCTTGCGCGCCGACGTAGCCATCAGGTCGTGGGTATCCTTCTGCACCAGTGAAGCCGCAATATCCTTGATCAACTGCTGAGGAAACAAGGCAGATGACAACGGGGCAAAGAGATGCTCCGACCTTTGGCAGGGAGTTACTCCTGCCGAAAGGAACGAGCAAAGAGTCTCCCTCTTCTTCAGGACTCCTGCCGTAAAGGTAGCGGCGAGCTCATTAGAGCCATCACGGATGGCTTTGTCCATGCAGGACATAATAAGCACGGAAACATCACGGTCGGCCGAAGAGATCTTCCTGCTTAAGGCCCCTAGCGACCAATCTAAGAAGTTAAAAACTTCGAAGGCCCTGTAAACCCCTTTGAGGAGATGGTCAAGGTCCGAGGAGGACCAGTAAATTTTAGAGCGTCTCATGGCCAGGCGACGGGGAGAGTCTACGAGGCTTGAGAAGTCTCCCTGGGCAGAGGCAGGAACTCCCAAGCCAAGAACTTCTCCCGTGTCATACCAGACGCTCGCTCTAGAAGCCAGTTTAAAAGGAGGGAAAGCAAAGGCTGTCTTCCCCAAACTCCTCCTGGTGATCAACCAGTCGCCTAGCAAACGTAAAGCTCTCTTAGAAGAGCGAGAAAGCACTAGCTTAGTAAACGAAGGCTTCGAAGTAGCTAGGCCTAGCGTGAACTCTGACGGAGGCGAACGAGGAGCAGCAGTTACAAAATGGTCCGGAAAAAGATCCTTAAAAATCAGCACGATTTTTTTAAAGTCCATAGAGGGCTGAGCAGCTTTAGGCTCCTCTCCGTCTGACAAAGTCCCCAAAGGAATATCAGTAGGAGGAGGATCAGCAACTTCCTCATCTGAAGGAACCTCGTCCGACAATTGCCGAGTCTCATGAAAAGGAGAGACCTGCCGCGGCGGCAACGCTTGACAGGCAATGTCAACAAGCAAAGGAGCAGCAGTAGCAGTAGAGGAAGCGACGTCACGCCGCTGCTGAAAGGACTGAAATCCTTGTGACTGACCAACAACAACAACTGAAGTTGATTGACGCTCAACGTCACGTCGGAACTGCCTTGACTGCATAGACTGAGCAGGCAAAACAACCTTCGACTGCGGTGATTGACGCTCAACGTCAAGTCGAGGCAACTGAGCCGGTCGGCGAACGTCAGGTCGGGGCTGCGGCGGCAGCGGCTGAACGTCAACACGAGACTGCGGCAGCGGCTGAACGTCAACACGAGACTGCGGCAGCGGCTGAAAGTCAACACGAGACTGCAGCGAGGGAGGATTCATGTCACGTGACTGACGTGAAAAACTACTGACATCACGTTTCAAAGTACAAGAAACGTCAGCACTAACGTCAAACGTACGAGTAAATGCTCGTTTGGGCGGCTGACGGCCAGAATCTCATTCAGCGTAACGGCGACTCGAAAGCGAAGGATCATCGTGAACCTGCTCAACGTTATACTCCTCCATAAGGGAGGCAAGCTTAGTCTGCATGTCCTGCAGAACAACCCATTTAGGATCAACGGGAGTCGGAACGGGCCGAGACGACAGTAACGTCTGTGTTGGCAAAACATTGCCTTTACCGCGACCCTCGGACCCCGTGTTACGTTTGCGTTTAAAAGGCGAACAGTCTTCCGACGACTGCAAAGGGTCAGAGCTGTCCCAATGGCTACAGCCAGGACGCTGGACCTGTCCTGAAGGGACTGACTTTCGCTTCAAGGGTCTAGAAACCTTGCGCCAAGGTTTCTTTTGCGAAAAGCCTTCGGATGACGAGGAGAACACAGTCTCACCCGTCTTATGGTAAGGGCGATCTTGACGAGAAACGTCCGATACCAAAGAGGGAACGTCTGTACGTTGGTTAAAGCCTCTCGTCCCCTTAAGTCCTACGACATTACTTCTCCCTGGTGCAGGGGAGCCTGAAAGAGGTCTCGGACTAGGGGAGCGACAAGCACGAACAGACGAACCCTCGATCGCAACACTAAATACACTTTGCGCACTTATCACTTTATCACTACGATTTTCTGATTTACCACTCTGACACTTCAATAACTTCACATCTGACATGAGTTGGTTACGGTCCGATGCTAAGGACTCAACTTTTTCGCCTAAAGCTTGAATCGCAAGAAACATATCCCGCATGGACGGTTCAGGAGTGCTAGTAGGGGGTTCAGGAACAACTACTACAGGGGAAGGATTAGGTTCAGGGGCATGGGAGGAGGAAAATTCCAACGACCTAGAGGAGCTTCTCCTCACCCTATCTCTCTCCAGCTTACGAGAATATTTATCATATTCAAGCCAGTCGAATTCCGACAAGACCACGCACTCATCACACCGATCTCCTAATTGGCAGGATTTACCCCGGCAATTAGAACAAACGGTATGTGGGTCGAGAGAGGCCTTGGGAAGACGTTTGTTACAATCCCTAGCATTACACTTGCGAAATTTAGGTCCAGGGATAGGAGAAGGGTCAGCCATATTGAACAATCAGAGAAAATCCAAAACAAATCCAAAGTCATCAACAATAAACACTAGCCAAAAAAGGGTTTCAAGAGTTTTAATTGAAGAAAAAACACCCGTCACAGCGAAAGCTCAAAAACAACCAAAATAAAGTACTTCACCAAAAAGGACGAAAACTCAAGGTCATCAGCGAGCAGAATCAACTTGTCGATAAGACCGACAGAGAAGAACTGGAGATGTTTACAAGTATATGTGGTATCTGGCCGATAGTCGGCGCTGGTGGTCACACCCGCAACCTTCATGGCGATCGCTCGCGAGTTTTTGGTTTCTGTCGAGCCGTCCGAGACGTCAGCTATTATATATTCACCGGCTAAGTTTAATATTTAAAATAAAAGATTAAAACAGCCAAATGAGGATGCCGAAAAGTACATCTGTACTATCCGGCAGCCGAGGTCAAAGTGAGTTTTGCTCTTTCAGTTGGGTGGATGGGGCCTACCTCCCACCCAACAGACAACCATTATTTACCTTGTTAAAAATTTAACAGCAATTTCCAGTTTTGCTGAAATCATAAAAGGTTGTTGGTTTGTCCCGTATTACGTGTTGAAACAAATGAAAGGTAACAAAAATATATCAAAGATCAAAATATAAAATGACATTCAACAGACTTCAAGCATATCACCTGATACTGCAGTTTAAGAGCAAAAAACAAGTAGACTGGAAACAAAATACTTTTAATAACTTACGGTGAAATATTTGTTGATAGTACTTATAACTTCTTGTGAGGAATCTGTCATTAGAGCATCGAGAGTTCCTTTATCGAAGACACATGAAAACTGCTCATCTTCAAAAGTGGAGGCTGTGATATCCATTTGCAGCCATTGCATATCAGGAAACTCTGAATATTTAGCTTGCATCTGCCTAATGACAATCTCACTGATGTCAACATTGATGATATCTCTGAAATTTAATGAAAAATTATTTATATCCTCCAATGCTATAATGCAAATAACTTAAATGTATATAGATATATTGTGGGAAATTCTTATGCACCTCAATTTGTCACCAGAGGACGGACGGATCATTCATATTCTAAGTAACATGGCATGAGGTACTTTCAGTTGTTTAATATCGAAAGAGTTTTAAACCTTTCTTGCCTTTCAGTGAGGGAAAGATGATGTTCTGATAATGTGTAATTAAAATTCATTCCATATCGACACAATAGTCAAGCGTTGGGAATAAAATAAACCTGTTGACCCTCAAATATCTCAATGACCCATTTTCACCTGAATCATACCCCTCTATATCAATCACTTTCTAAGCTATCTTTATCCAGAGTATTATTGAACTTTATATTCCCAGATCATAGAGCCAACAAGAAACTTCTTTATTGTATCAATAGTCTGACCGCTATTAAACTTCTGACCATTTAAAATTTTATCCTAAACATAATACAAACCTTCGACCATTAATAGGAAACTCATCCTTAGGAGGGAAGACGTTTCTAAAACCATTCTGGCTGGTTTACTAACCCGGGAAATATCAATACACTTTAGTCTTGGAGAAGAGAAAAAGTGGTAACTCTGAAAACCTACTAACAACTTGAGCATGAATATGTTGCCGGTGTTGGGCTATGTCCATAAAGGACTCTGGAAGGCAATTATGGAAAAAGTACCTGTAAGGATATGGTGTCTAAATGTATGGTCATTATGAGAAATGGGTTGCAAATATCTCATCCTTCCTCCTTATACTGAGATACTTTAATACAAAACTTGTCAGTCAAGAAAAGTTACTTGGTCGTGAGTCTTGTCTGCATATAGCATTCTATCCAGCATATAACAGAGAGACTGTTTCACCCCAAAGAAGGGAAAAAGGAAGATGAGAGCGGCCAAACATTCTACCTTTCCTTCTAGACTTATGTAACATCCACTACCTTAGCTAAGATGCTACTTGTCCCACCAGGGAGCTAAGTTTGCAACTCCACTGGTTGAGTAGCTATCGTAGAACCAAGAATCTGTGGAATAACTTCCATGGCAATAAAGATTGTCTTTCATATCAGACTCTTACCTTCAGGACTAGCACCACTGACAGATTCTTCCTGAAGGTTAGGGTAGATTTGATAACCCTGTCTTCAGGATGGTACTTCTGATATCTCCTTGGATCATTTAGAATGAAAATGGATGACTCAGAAGAAGCAATGTTTTTGGATATCTTCATCTATAACCCTTCTGTGCAGGTAAATCTTTGATGCTCCACAAGGGGATCCGATATTCTTAAGAATTGTTGTAGTGTTCTCACAGGAAGGAGTCATCCAACGTCCTATTACACCCCACTAGTATGGAGGAGATGGAGAAAGATATGAGATTAGAATTCAGCCATGCTAGAAGCTGACTATTGGACACAAACTCCACAACAATGGAGAGAAAAGCCTTCCTCCATTGAGGAATACTCATGACATATGTCATGCGGTAAACCCAGCGAAAGGCTGAGACTGAGGCTCATGAGTACTCTACAGGTCAAATCCTATCTAAAGCCCAGTCAAGGGTACAGGAGGGTCTACTTGAGAGACCTGAGGACTCAAGAAACATCCACAAGGATGATTGTGGGCGTATAAGGTCGTGCACGTGAGCCGTTTTGCTCATTGATGATCAAGATCTTAGACGACTGCCTTTATGTTTGTAAAGTTTGTATCCGTGGAGACCTTGTGCTTACAAGTGAAAGGTAACACAGTCAGACCACACATGTAGAGATCTTGTGTGTGAGCGTGAAAAGGCAGTATTGTCGGAAACTATATGAATGGACACATTGCTCATACACGTGAGAGACAGCACAGTCAAAGACCTTAAGTGTGGAATTCTGTAGCACATACAGTACTTGTCGTGTCCTGGCACGCTTACACGTAAAAGGCAATATTGTATAGAAATGACCATACACAGAACTTGTGAGCATAAAAGCTAGGAACTTGGAGACCATATTAAGTATGGAAACCTGTTGCGTGTGGAATTCTGTTGCATACCCGTGTAAAGTCCTTGAACGCATATTCATGAGGGGCAGTAGGGTAAAAGACCATATGTAAAGCCTATGTGCATGAAACTCAGGTGACTGTAGAAGGTTGTACGTTCCCTAGAAGCATGGAGACCTTGTGCTTGGATTCTCATGGGGACTGCCTTCATAATGATACAAGGAGGAGCAATGCATACCGATGTTCCTTACTGTTAAAGGACAACTCTCAGCACATGCCTATTCCCTCTCTCTCCCCAAAAGAGAGAGAGAGTATAATAGTCCAGGATGGGGAAAAGGCAGGCAAAGCCCTTTCCTTCCAACCAGCAGCAAGTTCTTGGTACAGCAGTCTCTACCATGGGGACAGAAATGGCAGGAGTTACACATACAGTTCGTAAATCCTATCTATCGGACTTCCTAATTTATTCAATTATGTCTTCTACTCGTTCTTCTTTATAAGTTGCAACAAAGATGAATAGGGGACAAGGAAGAACCGTATGTTCATCTTATTTTTCAATAAAACCCAACATCATATGGACATAAAATAACACTAAAGATGACTTAAAAGTAAAACTATAGCATAGAACATCAGTATGTGACCACTTCAGAATAAAGGTACACTGACTTAGGTATGATTCATGTTTTCACAAATTACTTTAAAAGTTTGTGAGAAAAGCCAAGTAACAAGAAAAATAATTAGGATCACAATAGAGATGAAAAAATCAAGATCATAGAAAAGTACTGTATGAGAATTTAAGATCCCTAAGTTTAATTGTTCTCCAAACAAGAACATCTAATCTTCCCTGTCCTCACCACCACCCTCAGAGGCTATGCTTCCAGCAAGGTAAAATGTGGTTAAATTTTTAAGTCATTTCACCTAATTGCTGTTTTTATGTACAGTATTGTTCTTTTGTAGTTTAGTACAGTAATTACTAGATTCTAAATTATTTCATACTATTCTATGAATTCATAATGTGCCATATAAAGATGACAAATTTATAAGTAATTTGTATTTTTCCTAACCATAAAATCCCGAGGTCTTTACTCGCTGATAACCAGCAGGTGTTTCTCTGGCAGCAGAAAGAGAACCGAGCAGACCTTCATCAGTGGGAGGAGCTCACCCAGCCACCTCGCCAATGCATAGTGGACAGGAGTGCAAACACTTATCAGGGAACCTGCACGAGGTTCACGAGCTGCCTTGTGCACTCCTGTAAGAGAAAGTGCCAGATCAGATGGAAAGAAGAAAGTCGAGGGGTCCTTGTCTGCAAACATCAGAAAAAGCTGGCTCTATCCTGTAGGGAGTAGAGGCCTGAGGCTATGACCCCGAAGGATTGCGTCTCATGAGACTCGTCTAGGCTCATTGCGCCCTAGGGGCATGGTGGTGAGAGGAAGGGATTGCAAGCGGTCGGTGAGCACCACTATCAGGGTAGTCCGAATAATTCAAATCTGAAGAGTTGGAGCGAGGCAAAGACAAGTCTGATGCTCATTTACTAGAAAGTCAAGGGGGAGACCACTCAAGAGAGGAAGCCCTTTCCTGTCGGTGAGAAGGGTGACCTTCCTCGTAGAGTGAAGGGACAGTGCAAACACTTTTCTCCTGCTGAGGGAACTCAGCTAGCTGGCCGAGATCAGCCGGTATATTCACTCTGGGAGGATTGCAAGCCTGGATGAGACTAAAGAAACACTGCCAGCAACTCCTCAGGTGGGCAACAAGTTGCGGAAGATGCTTCTGCTAAGGGCATGAGACATTCTGGAGGGACTCCACTCCGGAGGCTCTGAGGGGGAAGGCCGTTGCCAACCCCTGCAGAGGCACATGTGCGCTCCCGCTGTGCCCCTAACTTCAGCACGTCCAAAATACGTTCCTTGAGGGGGACCCGAAATCCCCAAAGGGGATGCAAGGCATCAAACGAGAGGTTCCCCTTCGGCGGAAGGTTGTCCAGGGGTCAAAGGGACATGACTCTAACTCGTTCATCCTCTGGAGGAGACCGAACAAGCAGAGTCAGCGGGGTCAGACAAGAGGTCGCATTAAGGAGTCTGGATTTTTTCAACCTCGAGGATGACCCCGAGGAAGAAGAATCCCTTTTAGACTTCATCTTCCATTGTCTACTATACCCCTCACACTGGGAGGATGGCTACTCCTGACACTCCGTGCAAGGAGGCGCCCAAGTGCACGAGTGTCTTCGGCACCCAGGGCAATGAGGATCCATCTCCTACACTTGCGGCATGCAAGAGCGCCCTTCCATGCCAGGACAAACCAGCATCTTAAAAGTCCTCAAAAAACAATCACATCTAAAAAGAAAAGAAACACACCTGAAAAGAAAAAAAAAAAAAAGTGTTTATAGCCAGCCTTCAGGATTTACAGGAGAGAAATGGAATGTATGCACTCAACCGAGCCTAGATCAAAAGTGGATATACAATCTAGACAACTGTTGAGCGGGGGCGGTTGGTCTACCAACGGTACCACACCGCTAACTAGGAGGTTGTTTACCATGCGTAAATAGTTTATGGCTCATCTTCCAGCGAGCCGGAACAATGTATCCATAGTAAAAAGAAAATAATAGTTTGTATTTGTTTATGAACATATAAATTTTTTAAATAGAATAGATTACTTCATTTCCCTTAATTTCGTATGGGAAAAATTTGTTTGGTATACTGTACAGTATAGTACATACTATACGTAATTTTCAGTATAAGTCCTACCTTCTGGAACTACAGTCCTACCTTATCGATCTACTCAATGACTTACACCAGGACACTAATATATTATTCCATCTAAATTTGTTAAAATATTAAGAATTTACCCAGTATGTTAAATTACAATGGACTTCAGTTATACAATACTTACTTGTATCCGACTTTGTGAAGATCTGCGCTAATGGCAGAATTACCACAGCCTGCAATTAATATCTTGTCTTGAAGCTTTATGTATTTATGTAAAAGACCACATAATTCTGTATACTCTCCATACCTGAAAATAACAGAAATGAATCAGTTCACAAAAAAAAAAAAAAAAAAAAAAAAACAGAAAAAGAAGTTATTTTAACAGAATAGAATGAAAATCTAGTTAAAAATACCTTGTCTCTAACACTATGAATAAAAGCATACAGTACAATAGATATAAAATATGCATAATTTATCTTTGCAAACTATAAAATTAGAAATCCCTGTAACTAAATATCAACTTAAAAGTAGAGAGCATCTAGAATGAACTTTAGAATATTGTAAATAACTGATGAACAACAAAACGGAAGCAGAAGTACCTTCCAATGAAAGCAATCATAATACAAAAGGTTCTCATCTTACAAAGTTAATTTGTTCCAAGAAGCTGTTTGTAAGTCAAATTTTGTTAAATTTTGGCCTAAGGTAGGCCTAACCTGAATTCCATGCCTATGATTTCCAGCTACAAAAGTTAGCAAATAATCAGTTTTCATTTGAAATAGATATCAGGTTATTACAAATGTTGCTTTGCTTACTGTATTGAATGTCAATATTGTTTTATTATAGTTTTTCTTTATCTTTGTTATTTTCAGTTGGATTTGTGTTTGTATTTACGAATGTTTTAAGTTGAGGACCTTCTGTAATCACTGCACAATTTGCACATGGAAAAAATAATATTCACTAAATCAAAGATGGGAATGAAAAACAGGCATGTGATTTTTATAAAACACAACTAACAAACATATCTCTCTTATGTTCAGTCAAATTTATCTCAGGTTAAGTTGAAATAGTACGAACTCAGGCCTACATGGCTGAGGACTAGAAGCGTGAACTAGGAGATGATGAATGGAGAAGTATTAATTTAAAAACTCAGGATAGAGATGACTGGCAAAATCTAACCAAGGCCCTTTGCGTCAATAGGTGTAGGAGAGGATGATGATGATGATTGCATACTCATAACATCCCAAAGATTACCCAATTCCTTAAGACCATCAATAGAACGCAAAAGGCATGGAATGAAAATGGCATGAAAAGATTTGGTTAACCGCTTCCTTCCTATTGTACAGTAGAAGTTGATAAAATTGAAACATACAAAGTTAAATAGTCGTAACTGTACATTATATGTCATTACAGTTCAAATAATGTAGTTAAAGTAATATAAACTAGGAATCTGTGTCCCCATAAGTAATGTAATTCCTGGTTCTTTGATGCTCACACAGCTCTAAACCATCCATGGGCATACAACTTAGGCAGGTGCCAAGCACTGATACCATTTACGATGATTGCTTTTCTTCTTACATATTTACAAATTTATCATGAACCACGCCCACACAATCGCCTGAAATAGAGTGCAAATATTAATGGAAAACCATATTCTACCAACGGTCCATAGAAATAGACATACCTTAACCTAACCTTACCTATATAACTTATTCTTAGCATCAACAACATCTATTTCCTGACATTGCCAAAATAAAAAGTTAAAATTTTGACTTAACAATTACTTATTTCAGACCAAGTAAATAAAATTCAAACATGCATATATTCTTAAATATCATATGTAATGTTTACCATGAGCGTCTTGAGTTTATCAAATGTTTAAACATGAGAAAATAATAAATTCCACCAAGAATTATGAAATGCATGTAATACACGTCAGCCAACTGACGTCACAAGGACTTGTTTTGGGCGACCAACTAGCGTCATGAGGAGTTGATATGGACCACCCACTTACGTCCAAAAGGAATCGCTAAAGACAACGATCTAGTTTTCATATATCATAAGCTTATTTCATATTTATAAGTTTGCTATAAACAGGCAAGGGATAAAGTTGTCATTTGCCGACATTCAATGATGGATGTCGAATGCTGAACATTATCTATAAGAATATTGGCTAAAAAAGTTACAATTTCGGGGAAAGGAAAACCCATTAGAGTAACTTCCCTCCTTTATTGGCCTGATGGGGTGCACACAGAAAATATTCAAAACTCTTGGCCAGAAGTGGGCTGGTAGGGGGGGCATACTTAATCATTAATTGATAAAAAAAAAAAATGTACAAACGCATGCAAAGGAGATCTAAAGCCACCGTTTTTCAAATCAATCGGTAGGAAGTGGGTCAGAGACGGAGTAAAATGTATAAACACATACACAAGAGAAAAAACGACAGGTAAAATCACATGGAACTTAGAAAAAACATAAATTTCCCTAGAAAATGTTGCCCCATCCGGAACTACAATAGTAACAAATAATGTGCATATGTGTAGCCACTATCTTGAGGAATTATGGATAACAACTGGAACATGACTTAGAATTACACTATTTCCATGTATTTGACCTGCTAAGTATAGTATAGTGTACCCTTAGCTGATATTGTTAGTCTGTTGGGATAGACTGAAAAACATATTTAAAAGGGGAAACAAAAACAAGAACACCCCCTAACCTAAAGGGGCCCATACACGTTCAAAATGTTATTTTTATTAGTAAAATAAATTTTTTAATATACTTACCCGATAATCATGTAGCTGTCAACTCCGTTGCCCGACAGAATTCTATGGAGGGATACGCCAGCTATCACAATACTAGAAGGGGGTGTATTTACCAGCGCCACCTGTGGCCAGGTACTCAAGTACTTCTTGTTGACACCTCCTCAATTATTCCTCGGTCCACTGGTTCTCTATGGGGAGGAAGGGAGGGTCGATTAAATCATGATTATCGGGTAAGTATATTCAAAAATTTATTTTACTAATAAAAATAACATTTTTCAATATTAAACTTACCCGATAATCATGTAGCTGATTCACACCCAGGGGGGTGGGTGAAAAACCAGTGTACAAGACTAAAGGATAGCTAAGTATCCCGTATTTCATATAATCAGTTATCCACAATAACAATGAAATAATAAGTACCTGGTAAGGAAGTCGACTTGAACCGTTACTCTGCCTTTAATAAGATCGTCTTCCTTACTGAGCACAGCGTTCCTCTTGGGAGGCTGAATCAACTCAAAGGTGCTAAAGTATACAGGGCTGCAACCCATACTAAAGGACCTCATCACAACCTTTAACCTCGGCGCTTCTCAAGAAAGAATTGACCACCCACCAAATCAACAAGGATGTGGAAGGCTTCTTAGCCGACCGTACAACCCATAAAAAGTATTCAAGAGAAAGGTTAAAAGGTTATGGGATTATGGGAATGTAGTGGCTGAGCCCTCGCCTACTACTGCATTCGTTGCTACGAATGATCCCAGGGTGTAGCAGTACTCGTAAAGAGACTGGACATCTTTGAGATAGAATGATGCGAACACTGACTTGCTTCTCCAATAGGTTGCATCCATAACACTCTGCAGAGAATGGTTCTGTTTGAAGGTCACTGAAGTAGCCACAGCTCCCACTTCATGTGTCCTTACCTTCAGCAAAGCAAGGTCTTCTTCCTTCAGATGAGAATGTGTTTCTCTAATCAGAAGCCTGAATAGTAAGAAACTGAGTTCTTAGAACTTGGAAAAGAAGGTTTCTTGATAGCACACTATAAGGCTTCTGATTGTCCTTGTAAAGGTTAAGACCTTTTTAGATAGTACCTAAGAGCTCTAACTGGGCAAAGTACTCTCTTCAGATCATTCCCCACCAAGTTGGACAGGCTTGGGATCTCGAACGACTTAGGCCAAGGACGTGAAGGAAGTTCGTTTAGCAAAAACCGAGCTGCAAGGAACATGTAGCCGTTTCAGATGTGAAAACAATGATCCTGCTGAAGGCGTGGATCTCACTTACTCTTTTAGCTGTTGTCAAGTACACGAGGAAAAGAGTTTTTAATGTGAGGTCCTAAAAAGAGGCTGATTAGAGAGGTTCAAATCTTGATGACATAAGGAACCTTAGGACCACGTCTAGATTCCAGCCTGGAGTGGACAACCGACGTTCCTTTGAGGTCTCAAAAGACCTAGGGAGGTCCTGTAGATCTTTGTTGGTGGAAAGATCCAAGCCTCTGTGGCGGAAAACCGCTGCCAACATACTTCTGTAACCCTTGATCGTAGGAGCTGAAAGGGATCTTACTTTCCTTAGATATAACAGGAAGTCAGCAATCTGGGTTACAGTGGTACTGGTTGAGGAAACTGCATTGGTCTTGTACCAGCTACGGAAGACTTCCCCTTGAGACTGATAGATTCTGAGAGTGGATGTTCTCCTTGCTTTGGCAATCGCTCTGGCTGCCTCCTTCGAAAAGCCCCTAGCTCTTGAGAGTCTTTCGAAAGTCTGAAGGCAGTCAGACGAAGAGCGTGGAGGATTGGGTGTACCTTCTTTACGTGAGGTAGACTTAGAAGGTTCACTCCTAGAGGAAGAGTCCTGGGAATGTCGACCAGCCATTGCAGTACCTCTAAGAACCATTCTCTCGCGGACCAGAGCGGAGCCAACCAACGTCAGCCGTGTCCCTTTGTGAGAGGAGAACTTCTGAAGTACCCTGTTGACAATCTTGAACGGCGGGAATGCATACAGGTCGAGATGGAACCAATCCAGCAGAAAAGCATCCACGTGAACTGCTGCTGGGTCTGGAATCGGAGAACAATACAACAGGAGTCTCTAGGTTATCGAGGTAGTGAACAGATCTATGGTTGGCTGACCCCACAGGGCCCAAAGTCTGTTGCAAACATTCTTGAGAAGGGTCCACTCTGTGGGGATGACCTGACCCTTCCGTCTGAGGTGATCTGCCATGACATTCATACCGCCTTGAATGAACCTCGTTACCAGTTAGCTTTCGATCTTAAGACCAGATGAGTAGGTCCCTTGCGATCTAGAACAACTTCCACGAAAGAGTCCCTCCCTGCTTGAAGATGTAAGCCAGGGCTGTGGTGTTGTCAGAGTCCACCTCCACCACTTTGTTAAGCTGGAGGGACTTGAAGTTTATCAAGGCCAGAATAACCGCCAACAACTTCTTGCAAATGATGTGAAGTGTCCTTTGCTCCTGATTCCATGTTCCCGAGCATTCTTGTCCGTCCAAAGTCGCACCCCAGCCCGTGTCTGATGCGTCCGAGAGGAGACGGCGGTCGTGTTTCTGAACAGCCAAAGGTAGACTTCCTTGAGAAGAAAGCTGTTCTTACACCACGCGAGAGAAGACCTCCTCTCTTCGGAAACAGGAACTGAGACCGTCTCTAGCGTCATGTCCTTTATCCAGTGAGCAGCTAGATGATACTGAAGGGGGGGGAGGTGGAGTCTCCCTAACACGATGAACAGGGCCAGTGATGAAAGTGTCCCTGTTAGACTCATCCACTACCTGATTGAGCATCGGTTCCTTCTCAGCATGCTCTGGATGCATTCTAGGGCTTGGAAGATCCTTGGGGCCGACGGAAAAGTCCGAAAAGCTCGACTCTGAAGATCCATACCCAAGGAGACAATGGTCTGGGATGGAACGAGCTGAGACTCCTCAAAATTGACCAGGAGGCCCAGTTCCTTGGTCAGATCCATAGTCCATTTGAAAATCTCCAGACAGCGACGACTTGTGGGAGCTCTTAAAAGCCAGTCGTCTGACGGAGCCGGACACAAGATCATGATACTGCTGCACAGTCTGTGAACTGTCAATCATGGGCAAGCGAGGAAGTACAGTGACAACCCGAATCTGTCTAGACTGTCTGGGTCGTACAGACAACTCCTTATCGGGTTGCTGAGGTTGCCGCACTGCGTCACAACAAGTCACTTCTGTTGGTTGTTGAACGTCTTCCCCGTGACACATTGACTCCGTAAACAAAAAATCCTCTAACAAGGACTAAGCTTGGACTGCATGACATGCAACACAGCTCAAGGTCTATGGGAGCAGGTGTGGTAACAGACGGGATTAGCGACTGAAGTGGAACCATTACCTTCCCTGGAAGCATGTTATGCTTAAATAAAAGTCCATAAGAGGTTATGCAGCTAAAGGCTCCCTCCAAATGACAGAGTCCTCAAGGGAATATCAGAAGGAGGGAGAAAAGAACTTTCTCATCTACAGGGACCATATCCTAGAAAAGCAAAGTTCTCTCAGTGAGGGTTCACTGGTGCAAAAGCAGCAGACTAGAAGGCAACGTTATGAAACTGCTTGACAGTCTAGTGAGTTGGCAACAACCAAAGATGTGTGACTGAGAAGCATGCGGTAAGGTAAGCAGAGCATGTTGTATGCAGAGTATGCTGTATGCAGAGCATGCTGTATGAAGAGCATGTTGTATGCAGAGCATGCTGAATGCAGAGCATGCTGAATGCAGAGCATGTTGTATGTAGAGCATGCTGAATGCAGAGCATGCTGTATGCAGAGCATGTTGTATGCAGAGCATGCTGTATGCAGAGCATGCTGTATGCAGAGCATGTAGTAAGCAGAGCCTGCTGTAAGCAGAGCCTGCTGTAAGGAAAGCAGAGCGTGTGCATGGCGTTTAACATTTCTCAGAAATTCCATGACCAGTGCTAGAGTGCTTTATGCATGCTTGCATGGGGTTTTAAGATCAACATAATATTTACCTTACATTCATAACTCATGATTCAGATTTTTGCCATATTTGCGATCTTGTTAAAAATATATTGCAAGGAATACAAATATATTTTTATAAGTAATACAAATAACCTCCATTATCATATGGTTTGAAAATGGAGGTAAGGTATGCTGAACAGCAGAGTCAGAACGAGCTGGAACAACAATAGTTGTGGTTTCCTCTTCAAGACTCTGTTGAGGGAACACCTGAGGCTCAGTCTGCAAAGGCTGAATAAAAGACAAGCAGAAGGAAGGCGCATGGGTGGAGGAGGCTGACTCCTAGCATGAGTGGTTGAACCCAAGGGTTGCGCTTGCTGAGCGGTTGGCGGAAGCGGAGTAGCAAGTTCCAGTTCCTGTGGTGTGAGCGGAGCGCGATGAGGAAGAGGCTGCGCAGAACAAGGTAAATGTCTCGCAAGCTGAGGCTCCTGAGGCGCAAGGCTAAGGTGTTGTGGAGCTTGCCTTGTGGAGGGTTGAGCTCGCTGCAGCGAGAGCTGAGGAGACTGACTCATGGACGGGAGAGGTTGTTGTACCTCAACCGATTGTTGCATCACTGGTGGAGCAGCAAGTGGAGGCGGAGGAAGAGAGGTATAATCCTCCTGATCCCATTGTAAAGGTTGCCTTAAGGAAGGCGGAGGCTGAACACCACTGGGAACAGCAAACTCAGCCCGTGGCTCAACATCGTACGCCTGGCAGGTGGTACTGCGATCAGGCGGAGCGAGCATAGGCGGAGGGAGTGTAGGCGGAGGCGGAGGCGCAACACTCTCAGCCCGACACTCACGCAACAAGTCCGAAAGCTGTGCTTGCATGGACTGTAGTAGAGTCCACAACATCGTACGCCTGGCAGGTGGTACTGCGATCAGGCGGAGCGAGCGTAGGCGGAGGGAGTGTAGGCGGAGGCGGAGGCGCAACACTCTCAGTCCGACACTCACGCATCAAGTCCGAAAGCTGTGCTTGCATGGACTGTAGTAGAGTCCACTTGGGGTCGGCAGAAACTACAGTAGGCTGAGGTAAAGCCTTAACAGTCGAGCTCTGTTGTGGCAGAACCTTACTCCTCTTAGGCGGAGTGCATAACAACTAATGACTGAGGAGAGTCAGAGCTAACCCAAGGACTGCATCCGGGTTGTTGAACTCTAACTTCGTACGTCTGGCATAGGTCTGGACTTAACGTTTAAGAGGTCTTGAGACCTGAGACCAGCGTTTTCTCCCCTAAATTTCTTCTGCAGACGAGCAAAATAAGGGCTCAATCGTCTGCGGGTGGGAGTGACGGTCTCGGTAAGACACGCCCACAACCACCGAGGATACTTCTGTGCGCCGATCAAGGCCTGCTGAACCCTTCTGCCCTTCGACATTGCTTCTCCCCTGGGCTTGGGAGCTTGCAAGAGGTCCCGGACTGGGAGGACGACTGGCGCGCACAGAAGTACCCTCACGCACAACACTGAACTTTGCGCTAATCACTTATCACTTTGATTTTCTGTTTGCACTTATTTCACTGAACTCGAAACTTTAAGTGGTTTGTACCTGAAACACGCAATTCTATCCTTTCTCAAAAGTTAGTAATTGCGAAAACAGAATTACAATGTAACAGAAAAATCTAATGAAAGATAAATAATTCAGTGGCAGGAAAGAGACTAAACACTAGATCACTCTAGAAACGTTTACCTTCTTCCCCTAAAGAGACTAGGGAGAAGAGCAAAAACGATAAACACGTTACTCGTACGCCTGGCAGGCTTGAATGAAACGTTTATCCTCTTTCTCCCTCCGTCTCTATCTCTCTCTCTCTCTCTCTCTCTCTCTCTCTCTCTCTCTCTCTCTTGACTTAGAACCTGAGAGAAGAGCCCAATCATATATATCGTAAAAACATATTATTGTTAAAGGAAAAAACTGAAATATTTCCCAAAATGAAAAGTTCCTTTATTAGGATCAAAACCATTAAGTTAAGAAAGAATGAACAAAACGCTAGACACGGTTACTCTTACTGCAACGTGAAACCGTGAACATTCTATCTCTATCGTAACGATAGAGTGCAAGTTGAACGTTCTGAACGTCAACAACTGCAGAGACAAAACAAAACGTTAGTTCAACTTTGAAAACAGTACGAGACTATCAAAGAAATTCTTTCAAACTCTGTGGCGGAAATAGCATAATATGTTAACAGGTAAAACCGAAATGACGGGCTCAATGTTAATTAACTTCGGTACCAAGAAAAGACCGCCTACTATTAGGAAGGTCGAATATAAACAAATAAAAATTAATTTTAATAAGTTTATAATAAAAGGAAGTTAATCGAAGAGGCCTATAAGAGGCGGAGAGATATAAAATAAATCTATAACTTTTGTTAAGCAAAATTAAGAAAGAGAGTCTATACTCTCTTAGACACCAACACTTCCGTCTAAGGGAAGGGTCGGCCATTGAAAGGTGAACGAGAGTTCATACTCTCTTCGTCACCATAATTAATCAAATTAATTCCAAAAGCTAACTAAGCTAATATAGAAGTTTCCAGTAAAGCGACAGCCGAAATCAAAGAGAAATACTTCACCAAAGTCGTGAAAATACTCCAAGAACATAAGCGTATCCCAGAACGTCTTGCCGGAAGCACGACAGAGGAATAATTGAGGAGGTGTCAACAAGAAGTACTTGAGTACCTGGCCACAGGTGGCGCTGGTAAATACACCCCCTTCTAGTATTGTGATAGCTGGCGTATCCCTCCATAGAATTCTGTCGGGCAACGGAGTTGACAGCTACATGATTATCGGGTAAGTTTAATATTGAAAAATGTTATTTTTATTAATAAAATAAATTTTTGAATATACTTACCCGATAATCATGTAGCTGTCAACTCCGTTGCCCGACAGAATTCTATGGAGGGATACGCCAGCTATCACAATACTAGAAGGGGGTGTATTTACCAGCGCCACCTGTGGCCAGGTACTCAAGTACTTCTTGTTGACACCTCCTCAATTATTCCTCGGTCCACTGGTTCTCTATGGGGAGGAAGGGAGGGTCGATTAAATCATGATTATCGGGTAAGTATATTCAAAAATTTATTTTATTAATAAAAATAACATTTTTCAATATTAAACTTACCCGATAATCATGTAGCTGATTCACACCCAGGGGGGTGGGTGAAAACCAGTGTACAAGATTAAAGGATAGCTAAGTATCCCATATTTCATATAATCAGTTATCCACAATAACAATGAAATAATAAGTACCTGGTAAGGAAGTCGACTTGAACCGTTACTCTGCCTTTAATAAGATCGTCTTCCTTACTGAGCGCAGCGTTCCTCTTGGGAGGCTGAATCAACTCAAAGGTGCTAAAGTATACAGGGCTGCAACCCATACTAAAGGACCTCATCACAACCTTTAACCTTGGCGCTTCTCAAGAAAGAATTGACCACCCGCCAAATCAACAAGGATGTGGAAGGCTTCTTAGCCGACCGTACAACCCATAAAAAGTATTCAAGAGAAAGGTTAAAAAGTTATGGGATTATGGGAATGTAGTGGCTGAGCCCTCGCCTACTACTGCATTCGTTGCTACGAATAGACCCAGGGTGTAGCAGTACTCGTAAAGAGACTGGACATCTTTGAGATAGAATGATGCGAACACTGACTTGTTTCTCCAATAGGTTGCATCCATAACACTCTGCAGAGAACGGTTCTGTTTGAAGGCCACTGAAGTAGCCACAGCTCTCACTTCATGTGTCCTTACCTTCAGCAAAGCAAGGTCTTCTTCCTTCAGATGAGAATTTGCTTCTCTAATCAGAAGCCTGATGTAGTAAGAAACTGAGTTCTTAGACATTGGTAGAGAAGGCTTCTTGATAGCACACCATAAGGCTTCTGATTGTCCTCGTAATGGTTTTGATCTTTAGATAGTACTTAAGAGCTCTAACTGGGCAAAGTACTCTCTTCAGTTCGTTCCCCACCATGTTGGACAGGCTTGGGATCTCGAACGACTTAGGCCAAGGACGGGAAGGAAGCTCGTTTTTAGCCAAAAAACCGAGCTGTAAGGAACATGTAGCCGTTTCAGATGTGAAACCTATGTTCCTGCTGAAGGCGTGGATCTCACTTACTCTTTTACCTGTTGCTAAGCACACGAGGAAAAGAGTTTTTTAATGTGAGGTCCTTAAAAGAGGCTGATTGGAGCGGTTCAAATCCTGATGACATTAGGAACCTTAGGACCACGTCTAGATTCCATCCTGGAGTGGACAACCGACGTTCCTTTGAGGTCTCAAAAGACCTAAGGAGGTCCTGTAGATCTTTGTTGGAGGAAAGATCCAAGCCTCTGTGGCGGAAAACCGCTGCCAACAAACTTCTGTAACCCTTGATCGTAGGAGCTGATAGGGAGCTTACGTTCCTTAGATGTAACAGGAAGTCAGCAATCTGGGTTACATTGGTACTGGTTGAGGAAAACTGCATTGGCCTTGCACCAGCTTCGGAAGACTTCCCATAAAGACTGATAGACTCTGAGAGTGGATGTCGTCCTTGCTCTGGCAATCGCTCTGGCTGCCTCCTTCGAAAAGCCTCTAGCTCTTGAGAGTCTTTCGATAGTCTGAAGGCAGCCAGACGAAGAGCGTGGAGGTTGGGTGTACCTTCTTTACGTGAGGTTGACGCAGAAGGTCCACTCTAGGAGGAAGAGTCCTGGGAACGTCGACCAGCCATTGCAGTACCTCAGTGAACCATTCTCTCGCGGGCCAGAGGGGAGCAACCAACGTCAGCCGTGTCCCTTTGTGAGAGGCGAACTTCTGAAGTACCCTGTTGACAATCTTGAACGGCGGGAATGCATACAGGTTGAGATGGGACCAATCCAGCAGAAAGGCATCCACGCGAACTGCTGCTGGGTCTGGAATCGGAGAACAATACAAGAGGAGCCTCTTGGTCATCGAGGTAGCGAATAGATCTATGGTTGGCTGACCCCACAGGGCCCAAAGTCTGCTGCAAACATTCTTGTGAAGGGTCCACTCTGTGGGGAAGACCTGACCCTTCCGGCTGAGGCGATCTGCCATGACATTCATATCGCCCTGAATGAGCCTCGTTACCAGCGTGAGCTTTCGATCTTTTGACCAAATGAGGAGGTCCCTTGCGATCTCGAACAACTTCCTCGAATGAGTCCCTCCCTGCTTGGAGATGTAAGCCAAGGCTGTGGTGTAGTCGGAGTTCACCTCCACCACCTTGTTAAGCTGGAGGGACTTGAAGTTTATCAAGGCCAAATGAACTGCCAACAACTCCTTGCAATAGATGTGAAGTGTCCTTTGCTCCTGATTCCATGTTCCCGAGCATTCCTGTCCGTCCAGTGTCGCACCCCAGCCCGTGTCCGATGCGTCCGAGAAGAGACGGTGGTCGGAGGACTGAACAGCCAATGGTAGACCTTCCTTGAGAAGAATGCTGTTCTTCCACCACGTTAGAGTAGACCTCATCTCTTCGGAAACAGGAACTGAGCCCGTCTCTAGCGTCATGTCCTTTATCCAGTGAGCAGCTAGATGATACTGAAGGGGGCGGAGGTGGAGTCTCCCTAACTCGATGAACAGGGCCAGCGATGAAAGTGTCCCTGTTAGACTCATCCACTGCCTGACTAAGCATCGGTTCCTTCTCAGCATGCTCTGGATGCATTCTAGGGCTTGGAAGATCCTTGGGGCCGACGGACAAGTCCGAAAAGCTCGACTCTGAAGATCCATACCCAAGGAGACAATGGTCTGGGATGGAACGAGCTGAGACTCCTCAAAATTGACCAGGAGGCCCAGTTCCTTGGTCAGATCCATAGCCCATTTGAAAATCTCCAGACAGCGACGACTTGAGGGAGCTCTTAAAAGCCAGTCGTCTGACGGAGCCGGACACAAGATCATGATACTGCTGCACAGTCTGTAAACTGTCAATCATGGGCAAGCGAGGAAGTACAGTGACAACCCGAATCTGTCTAGACTGTCTGGGTCGTACAGACAACTCCTTATCGGGTTGCTGAGGTTGCCCACTGCGTCACAACAAGTCCCTTCTGTTGGTTGTTGAACGTCTTCCCCGTGACACATTGACTCCGTAAACAAAAAATCCTCTAACAAGGACTAAGCTTGGACTGCATGTCATGCAACACAGCTCAAGGTCTATGGGAGCAGGTGTGGTAACAGACGGGATTAGCGGCTGAAGTGTAACCATTACCTTCCCTGTAAGCATGTTATGCTTAAATAAAAGTCCATAAGAGGTTATGCAGCTAAAGGCTCCCTCCAAATGACAGAGTCCTCAAGGGAATATCAGAAGGAGGGAGAAAAGAACTTTCTCATCTACAGGGACCTTATCCTAGAAAAGCTAAGTTCTCTGAGTGAGGGTTCACTGGTGCAAAGCAGCAGACTAGAAGGCAACGTTATGAAACTGCTTGACAGTCTAGTGAGTTGGCAACAACCCAAGATGTGTTGAGAAGCATGCGGTAAGGTATGCAGAGCATGATGTATGCAGAGTATGCTGTATGCAGAGCATGCTGTATGTAGAGCATGTTGTATGCAGAGCATGCTGAATGCAGAGCATGCTGTATGCAGAGCATGTTGTATGCAGAGCATGCTGAATGCAGAGCATGCTGAATGCTGAGCATGTAGTAAGTAGAGCCTGCTGTAAGCAGAGCCTGCTGAAAGGAAAGCAGAGCCTGCTGAAAGGAAAGCAGAGCGTGTGCATGGCGTTTAACATTTCTCAGAAATTCCATGACCAGTGCTAGAGTGCTTTATGCATGCTTGCATGGGGTTTAAACCATGGTATGCTGAACAGCAGAGTCAGAACGAGCTGGAACAACAACAGAGGTTTCCTCAACTTGAGAGAAAACCTGAGGTTCAGACTGCATAGGCTGAACAACAGACGGAGCAGAAGGCAGGTGCAAGGGTGAAGGAGGTTGACTCCTAGCAAGAGTTGCACCCAAGGATTGCACCAGCTGAGCGGAGGACGGAGGCGGAGTAGTCCGTTCCTGTTCCTGAGAGATGAGTGGAGCATGAGAAGGTTGAGGCTGCGCAGAACAAGGTAAAGTTCTAGCAAGCTGAGGCTCCTGAGGCGCAAGTGCATGGTGTAGATGAGCTTGCCTAGATGAGGGTTGAACTTGGTGCAGCGCTGGTTGAGCAGACAGATCACGGAGGGGAGAGGTTGTTGTACCCCAACCGAGAGTTGCACCACTGGTGGAGCAGCAAGGGGAGGAGGAGGAAGAGTGTAACTCTCCTGATCCCAAAGCAAGGGTTGCCTTAAAGAAGGCTGAGGCTGAACAACACTGTGAACAGCAAACTCCGAAAGTGGTTCAACATCGTACGCCTGGCAGATGGTGCTGCGACCAGGCGGAGCAGGTGCAGGCTGGGCGAGCACAGGCGGAGCAGGTGCAGGCTGGGCGAGCACAGGTGCAGCGAGAACAGGTGGAGGGAGTGCAGGAGGTGCAACACTCTCAGCCCGACACTCACGCATCAAGTCCGAAAGCTGTGCTTGCATGGACTGTAGTAGAGTCCACAACATCATACGCCTGGCAGATGGTACTGTGATCAGGCGGAGCGAGTGTAGGAGGAGGGAGTGTAGGCGGAGGCGGAGGAGCAACACTCTCAGCCCGACACTCACTCATCAAGTCCGAAAGCTGTGCTTGCATGGACTGTAGTAGAGTCCACAACATCGTACGCCTGGCAGATGGTACTGTGATCAGGCGGAGCGAGTGTAGGAGGAGGGAGTGTAGGCGGAGGCGGAGGAGCAACACTCTCAGCCCGACACTCACTCATCAAGTCCGAAAGCTGTGCTTGCATGGACTGTAGTAGAGTTCACAACATCGTACGCCTGGCAGATGGTGCTGCGACCAGGCGGAGCAGGTGCAGGCTGGGCGAGCACAGGCGGAGCAGGTGCAGGCTGGGCGAGCACAGGTGCAGCGAGAACAGGTGGAGGGAGTGCAGGCGGTGCAACACTCTCAGCCCGACACTCACGCATCAAGACCGAAAGTTGTGACTGTATGGACTGCAGTAGAGTTAACTTGGGGTCGGCAGACACTAAGTTCTGCTGAGGTAAAGCCTTAACAGCAGAGATCTGTTGTGGCAGAACCTTACTCCTCTTAGTCGGAGTGTAATCAACTGATGACTGAGGAGAGTCAGAGCTAACCCAATGACTGCATTCGGGTTGTGAACTTTAACTTCGTACGTCTGGCATAGGTCTGGACTTAACGTATAAGAAGTCTTGAGACCTGAGACCAGCGTTACTCTGCCTTTATTTTCTCCCCTAATCTCTTCTGCAGACGAGCAAAATAAGGGCTCAATCGTCTGCGGGTGGGAGTGACGGTCTCGGTAAGACACGCCCACAACCACCGAGAATACTTCTGTGCGCCGATCAAGGCCTGCTGAACCCTTATGCCCTTCGACATTGCTTCTCCCCTGGGCTTGGGAGCTTGCAAGAGGTCCCGGACTGGGAGGACGACTGGCGCGCACAAAAGTACCCTCACGCACTAATCACTTATCACTTTGATTTCTGTTTGCACTTATTTCACTGAACTCGAAACTTTAAGTGGTTTGTACCTGAAATACGCAATTCTATCCTTTCTCAAAGTTAGTAATTGCGAAAACAGAATTACAATGTAACAGAAAAATCTAATGAAAGATAAATCAGTGGTTGGAAAGAGACTAAACACTAGATCACTCTAGAAACGTTTAGTTTCTTCCCCTAAAGAGACTAGGGAGAAGAGCAAAAAAAACGATAACGACGTTACTCGTACGCCTGGCAGGCTTGAATGAAACGTTTATCCTCTTTCTCCCTCCGTCTCTATCTCTCTCTCTCTCTCTCTCTCTTGACTTAGAACCTGAGAGAAGAGCCCAATCATATATATCGTTAAAACATATTATTGTTAAAGGAAAAAAACTGAAAAGTTCCTTTATTAGGATCAAAACCATTAAGTTAAGAAAGAATGAACAAAACGCTAGACACGGTTACTCTTACTGCAACGTGAAACCGTGAACATTCTTTCTCTATCGTAACGATAGAGTGCAAGTTGAACGTTCTGAACGTCAACAACTGCAGAGACAAAACAAAACGTTAGTTCAGCTTTGAAAACAGTACGAGACTGTCAAAGAAAATCTTTCAAACTCTGTGGCGGAAATAGCATAATATGTTAACAGGTAAAACCGAAATGACGGGCTCAAAGTTTATTAACTTCGGTAAAAGACCGCCTACTATTAGGAAGGTCGAATATAAACAAATATAAAAATCAATTTTAATGAGTTTATAATAAAAGGAAGTTAATCGAAGAGGCCTATAAGAGGCGGAGAGATATAAAATAAATCTATAACTTTTGTTAAGCAAAATTAAGAAAGAGAGTCTATACTCTCTTAGACACCAACACTTCCGTCTAAGGGAAGGGTCGGCCATTGAAAGGTGAACGAGAGTTCATACTCTCTCGTCACCAAAATTAATCAAATTAATTCCAAAAGCTAACTAAGCTAATATAGAAGTTTTCCAGTAAAGCGACAGCCGAAATCAAAGAGAAATACTTCACCAAAGTCGTGAAAATACTCCAAGAACATAAGCGTATCCCAGAACGTCTTGCCGGAAGCACGACAGAGGAATAATTGAGGAGGTGTCAACAAGAAGTACTTGAGTACCTGGCCACAGGTGGCGCTGGTAAATACACCCCCTTCTAGTATTGTGATAGCTGGCGTATCCCTCCATAGAATTCTGTCGGGCAACGGAGTTGACAGCTACATGATTATCGGGTAAGTTTAATATTGAAAAAAAAGCGTCATTTTGATGCAAAATTTGCGTGTGTAGGACGTTTTGACATCAAAACGTCCTACACACACTCAAATTTTGCATTTTTTGAACGTGTATGGGCCCCTTAAGATTCCACACCTAACCTAACCTAAGATTTGTATATTGGTAATAATAAATCCCACCAAAATCTGGTACCAAATAGTAATACAATAAGAGAAACTACAGCATTTTCAATGGAGTACCAAGATCAATGGGTGGAGCCACTGCACATTGTGGCAAAAATTATCAGTGTGCAAAGAGGTGGAGTTTAATAGAATAGGAACGAATATACAAAGTAACAGGAGTTAGTCTCTGTATCACTGTGAAGATAAACAAACAATTTAAAAAAACATTTTATTTAATGTAAGTTAATTATATTTTCTCACTTATTACGTAATTTTACCAATGTATTGATAAGAAGTGATTTTTAACCTATTTTACTAGATAAAATTATAAATAACAAAAGTGCTGGGTGGGATCCCATCATAAAATATTA
>NC_090752.1:5860007-5887507 GCF_036898095.1 Palaemon carinicauda
TTTTTCCTGTTGGAGCCCTTAGGCTTATAGCATCCCGCTCTTCCAACTAGGGTTATAGCTTAGCTGATGATGATAATAATAATAATAATAATAATAATAATTTATAGAAATAATAAATGGGGATTTGGTGATTATTTTTCAGATCTTTTTTATCTTAGTAGGACGAGCTACAGTGACATAAGAACTTTGTCAATTCTTCTCTGTATTATGCATTTGGCTGATGAAGTTGAAGCTCGGATAAACGCTAAATAGATTATTCTTTTATATTCGTGGTGGTATTCCCAGTGCTCAAAAAAACTATTTCTCTCATAATTTTGATCACCTGTTAAATGAATTTCGAAAAAAAAGTTTTTGATTGTTTTTTTTTTCTTTCTTGTATTAGCTCCTCGTGAAAAGAAGACTAGAATTGGCTTCAATATCCTTGAACAATACATGAAAATTAATAAATGTTTTAGCTTTGTTTAGTTAAATTTTCACCTTGTTTTATTGTCTTAAGATTCCCATATAATTCAAATTGATTGATTCTTCAGTATAACCTTTACAAATTATATAATTAACTGCTTCATTATCATAGATTAAGGATAGAGAAATAATTTCTCTCTTATACCATCCATGAATTACATATTGAAATATGAATAAGAAAAAATATTAACTTGGAAATATTATTGAACAATTATTCCTTACGTTTGCTTTCCTGAAAAGCTCTACTTGGCCAATAAGAATATTGACTACCTGTAGCCTATATTCAAATGTTTTAATAAGAACTTGCTGGTTTGTCTACATCATATTCTTATAAAATTTACAATTTTGATGCCATATCCCTAAAGTTATCAAAATCATCCAAGATGGAAATCAGGAGAAAACAATAAAAATGCAAGAACTAAAAACATAACTCAACATATAGTTCGGAGCTATAATAACATAAAAAAGATATATTGAAATAAACACATACTCATAAAATATTCGTCCTACAAAACGGTTAATTTTCCATTTGACTACACACACTGAATAGTCTGGCCTATTCTTTCCGCATACACCTGATAACACTAAGATTACCAAACAATTCTTCTTCACCTAAGGGGTTACTGCATTGTGATTGTTCAGTGTCCACTTTCCTCTTGGTAAGAGCAGAAGAGACTCTTTGGCTATGGCAAGCAGCTCTTCTAGGAGAAGGACACTCCAGAATCAACTGCATTGTGATTGTTCAGTGTCCACTTTCCTCTTGGTAAGAGCAGAAGAGACTCTTTGGCTATGGCAAGCAGCTCTTCTAGGAGAAGGACACTCCAGAATCAAACCATTGTTCTCTAAGTCTTGGGTAGTGCCATAGCCTCTGTACCATGGTCTTCCACTGTCTTGGGTTAGAGTTCTCTTGCATGAGGGTACACTCGGACACAATATTCTATCTTATTTCTCTTCCTCTTGTTTTGTTAGTTATTTATAGTTTATATAATTATATATTATAATGTTATTATTTTTAAAATATTTAATTTTCCTTGTATCCTTTCCTCACTGGGCTATTTTCCCTGTTGGGGCCCCAGGGCTTATAGCATCTTGCTTTTCCAACTACGGTTTTAGCTTAGCAATTGATAATTTACTTTATCTACTTCAAAATGGACAAAGTGAACTAAGGCTCAAGTTTCATTTCCGCTACAAGAACTTGAAATTGTTTTATGGTGATCAGGTTAAGTATTGTAATAGAATGTTTATCAACACAATTTCTTGTTCAAGAAACAAATGTTTATTTGCCTATCAATGAAATATCAGTTAGCTCATCATTGAGACAACCGTTATTTAGTAAATGATAGCAAGTTTAATTCTCTTTTGGCTAAATAACACTAAAGATTCTAAACATTTATTCATCATATGATATAACATATTATGAACTAAATGAAGTATTTTGATAAAACAACTTCGTTTACCAAGACCGAGTCATGTTTTTAACTTTTTATCAATGCCTAGCTATAAAGGTTTAAAAACGAACTATACTTATTTATACACTGAAGGTAATGAACATGTGACAATTTCTTTATTCGCAGAAATTGAAACTAAAACTCATTATGTAGTTATTATACTTGTTACTATCAATGCATCATTTGAGTTCGGAGAAAAAAAAGGGTAACCGTTTTAACGAATGAAAGCTGCAAGGACGTTTCTTTTAGATAAAAAACAATATTAGATAAACTCAAATTCCAGACAGAAATGATGTAATTAAAGTGTAACATGGCCTTCGAATGTAGTAGTCAGTCGATTATAGTTGAAGCTAATAAGAAAAAGATGAAACTTTAGATAGCTAATCCGAATTTTTATCTAAATACTTATCAGCTGTTCACATACATGGGAATATCGCAATGCTGCGAGTTAACGAAAATACGTTCATACTACTTCATTATGAAAAGTATCTTTTAGAAGATTGTGTTTCTAATCATAAGTTTATTACTCTTTTAACAAAGAAACAAGAACGCTCATTTTTATAGCATAGAGATGAGGTACTTGGATGTTGGCGGTCCCAGCATCAGTGTTGCCAGAGGGGTAGTCTAAAAATCCCCAAAACAACCCAAAAATCTCCAAAACAACCAAAAATCCCAATTTCCTCAAATATATTTGCTTCTGATCAAGTAGGCTTTACTAATATAAAAATTACTCACTATACTTCATATAAGTGCAAGTAAATTAATCGCAGCAATATAAATCTTTACTCATCTATGTTTCTTCTTCATAGAAATTTGTACAGAATATCCCTATCGGACATCCAAAATTCCCAAATCTAGGGATAAATCTCCATATCTGGGAACACTGCCCAGCATCAGTGGGAGGAAGAGCGCCTGTGTTATTGAATTTTGTATGGTTGGTAGCCTTGACGCGCGTGCGGACACTGCATCTAAACAAAGCATTCTTTTAGTTTTTAAAACAAGTAAATTATTCCATCACTTACTGGTAAAATATGAATAAAGAGAAACTATAAATATCAAAATTATCTAAGTTTATGTTAGAATTTAAATTTAATGCTTATAAAACAATTGAAGTCTATCAAATGAGAAATATCTTAAAAGAAAATACCCTAATAGCACGATTATTACACTATGTTTTCAGTTTAAGCCAAAATGGCTGGAGCAGAGGATGAACCGATGCACCTCTACGAGGTTTTTCAAAACTGTTTCAATAAGATTGCGAATAAGCATACCGGTAAGTACTGATTTCTCAAAGCCTCGATATCCACGGAATATGATAATAGTCCGAATCTGAGTGCCCGTGATCCCCGTTTATTGTACCAGGCAAAGAAAAGCAAGTGCTGGTATGTTTGGGTGGCTGCCATGATGGGGCCAGGACAAGTACGGTAGTGGCCCCGTCTCTCTCTATGGCACTTATTGTGGCACTCCTTCCATGACCCATTGTGCATATGAATTTATTTATCTCCATATGGCCACTTCTAGGTAGCTCATTTACACCGGGAGGGAAATAATTCACTTCTGTAGAGCGGGGAGGGATGTTCGACTGGGTTAGAGGATGCTGCCATAGGCTAGGGTAGGCTATCCTTGTGCTAGTCAATTCGTATCGTAATTAATATTTTCATGCTTAATAAATGCCTTAAATTTAGTATTATACATCAAATTGACATTATATATATGCAATAGAGGCCCTGGATTTGAGGAAACATAAAATAGCAATGTTTTTCACATAGCCTGAGGTTTTTAGGATGATGCTATAGTAAACAAGTTATCCCAAGGTTATTTGAACGATATTGGACTAATTGGGTATTATTTTGAATTAACTTTAGATCCTTGTTGTATGGGCGGCATATTTCTTTAGTGTAATTCCCAATTTCATGGAATTTTAGGCAGGTTAGGCTACAACAAAGCCTAGTTTACTAGTCTACCTATTTTATTTCTCCAAAACTAAGTAATCCTAAGTGATACCTTACGCTAGGCTAATATACCGACATTATAATGATACTTTTAACTTCCTACCAAATACATGAACCATTATAGTGTATGTTTCCAATTAGGTATCTCTAGATATATGCATTTCCGACCATTATTGTAGGTGCAAATTCCCAGTCATGTTGTGTTGCCCAAGCCACTTTGCGTATTGAATTATGGAAGTGACCAGTGACAAACCCCAAGATTTTGGATTTGGGGAAAATGCAGAAATCACACCATAATCATTTGAAAAAATATAATTTGTGTGTTTCATCCATAACAATATCTGAAATATTTATAAAACATTATAAGGTAGTGAGGACAGTTACAGGGAAGCGTTTTAGCGTAAACTAATCAAACATAATATAGTAAGAATGGTCCTAACCTTTCTTGGGGCTTTGGAGCCCCCATAACCATACTTATTGTTATAAATGTCATAGAAAATATAAAGAATAATTGAAACCTAACTTTGCACATAATGTAACTTGCAAGGGGTCAGTCCCTGTTTCTCGTTTTAAATATTACAGGATAATGTTATCAATGTATTCCTTACCTAAGTTTGGGAAGTATATCTATAGGGCTTATTTCAGTTTTCTGTTCTTTAAAATATGTGGTTAAGAAATTTATGTTTGGGAGGAGAGCTATTTGATCAGAAGAAAGGATTACTTTTAAAAGGATATAGAGAAGTTAGAAGCCTTGATTTTGAAAATAAAAAGTGATCGTACTTCCTATAGGCACATATTTCATACACAGCACCCATTCGTAGACTTAACTTATCTGCTGGTGAAAATTATGAGTCGCAAAACCTTTGAGTACTTGAGCATACAATAATTTTGAAGTGCTAATTGGTTGAAAGCAGTAAAGTAGTTAGTTATAGCTCCTGCAAGCAATTATGAAAAGCCAGTGACTTTCCTCCTCCGTCAATAACGATGAACTTAAAATGATACGGTACTTTTTATTTTTTCACTTGGCCGTTATATGGGGTCAAAGGATGATGGACGAAGCTCGGTAACTCACTTTCTTCACCTGCATAGAAGGATCATCCTTAACACCTAGAACCAGCTCAAACACTATGCTATTCCCCTCATATTTTTAGGCCCTTCCTTTCAAATACAGTATACAGTAGTACTTTTGTCACGTGATCTATTTTCCCAATTGGAACTCATGGGCTTATAGCATCTCACTTTTCCAACTAAGGTTATAGCTTAGCTGATAATAATGATAACAATCTAGCTATCCATTAAGTTCTGGTTGTAGATTAATATAGTTTCAATTGTCTCATTTTGCTGAGAATGACGGTTTTGGAGAGCCCTTAAGGTTATGTGATGTGTCATCAGTCTCCATTTCCCTTGCTTCTCCATACCCTAATCGAGTGACAACGTCCTTAGGTGCTGGTCATAATGTGCGTATGCTTGGTCTCTTTTGTCCCTTGCCCCTGTTACTCATTGGTGTCTTAATACTTTGAGTTATACATTACCTGTATATACTACTGTATACTACTTTCAATGCATCTACATACATAGCTTCCCCTTAAAGATTCTCCTTTTATGTTGCAGTTATATTTCTTATAACCCTTTAAGGTTCCAGTTGGGCGTTCCCATATTTCTACTCGCACATGGTCTTGTGACTATTTGTTTCTTACTATGCTTAGTTTGGAGATAAAAGCTGTTTGCACAGCTGTTGTTGTGCAGGTGCCTGCGAGATGTAAAACACCTGTCTTGCTTTCAGACACTAGCCAATCATACGATCGTTGCTGCACATGCTCCTGTGAGCTGTGTTCTGTAAGCCATTTAGGTTCTGTATCTGTTTCCTTGTTTGTGTGCTAGGTCATTCTAGCTATTCTGCATGTATATCAGAGACAATAGCTTTTTGAGTGTAGTCCAAAATCTGCTTATGTGAGCTTTTGACTCCTAATTTAGCAAGGTTAGCCACTAATACGCCTCACCTCTGCCTACTTGAGTGAGATCTCCGATTCCTATTTTAACTATGTTGTACTCGGGTATATATTTTGTCATTGGCCACCTTACTTCTTTAATTGTGGACTCATGTTTAGTTTTTCCTACTTTCATTTTCTTATTAATTTCTGTGTAGTCTGCTTCACTGATCCCACTGTACCAAAAAGTGTGCTGTAGGACCTGCGCTTTAAAGAGAGATACTATTCTCGAACTAAAATCCCTCAAAAATAAAAACTTTCCAGTATTCCTTTGGCCCTAATTGCACTCACCTTTTAGCCTTTTGTTATACCACACATCTGTTCTTACTTCCTTTCTTCTCTTTACTTTTACTCCATATGTTAAAACTGGTTTCTTCTTATGTGAATACAGATCTTTGTCTTTTGATTGGGAGTAGAATTTCAAAGAAGCTGTGAACTCGGCTGTTAAGATTTGTAACAAGGTGTAGGTAGTTACTGACAGGTATTGGGGGAAGTCCGCCCCCTTGCTAGCTCAATGAGTTGCCACTTTGACATCAGGTTTCAAGCATTATGTCTCAGTGCTACCAAACTTGACATTTTTAACTTTTCATTTTTCCCTAGCAGATTATTGTGTGCTTGACAAATGGGGAAACCATGTGTGGGTATGCGATCCTGCCCAGGGGTTTGCGGTCCTAGTTGTGGAACCTTTATGAACAGATGTGTGGATCCCCATTCTTTTATGCTCTTCATGCAAGGGTCATAATTGTGTGCAGTCATCACCCTATGAGGAATGTAGAGTGGCCGTCCTCCCAGGGGCTAGAGTAAGGCGAGAAGAGGAAGTAGTAGTCCAAGCAAGATTCTTCTCCTTCTGGGTCTTCCTCGAAGACTAAGAAATTCACTGGACCTCTCCTTTTTCCTTCTGGTACTCTGTCTTCTGAGCTTTCTCCATCTTCCTCCCTCCTCTAGATGAATTCGAAGATCTTCCTCCCTCCTCTAGATGAATTCGAAGATCTTCCTCCCTCCTCTAGATGAATTCGAAGAATGATGACGACATTGCTTTAACTTTGGGCAATCTCAGACTTAGGCAGCATTATCTGCTTCCCCTAAAGAAGCAGGTATTCTGTCTCCTTGGTGGGAATTCGAAACTATCTTTACAGATGACATCATAGCTAATGAGGCCCTGCTTATGCATTGAGGGTATTCCATCGACAGAAATACTTTAGCAAGCCCTGGCTATGCAACTTTAAGAGTAGGTTTTGCAACCTGTAGTATCTTCTGCCTCCCCAAGCAGGAGAAGTACTTGATGTGATCCCCTTTGTTGAGCCCATCACTTCAAAAGGTGTAGCAGATCATTAATCCTCACCTTTAAATTTGACACCCAGTAAGGGAAGGAAATGCCCTCGGCCTCCCTCACCTCCAAGCATGATTCCTTTGATCTCGTCTTTTGTAGCAGGACGGCCTAAAGATGGGAATGCATTCAACCTGCTCTACATCCTGTGCAGGAGCATGGCAAGTATGTCTTCATTTCTATGGAATCTTTCTCTTCTGCAGTTATAAGGCGTACCTTTATATCCTCTAAAGACGAACCTTGTGGGACAGCACCCTGCAGGGGATGAGAGGAATCTTCAGATGTTTATGAAAGACATCACGCACACTCTTTCTAATCTTAAGAGTATTCACCTTTACGCAGGCCTTCATCTTTGCATTCACCCTCTCTAAATAGCCCGCACTCATCTGATCCTGAGGACTTCCTGTTCGCACGAGCTTGCTCTCCAATAGAGCACAATTATCGAATCCTGAGGTTTACCTTTTTGCGCTCACACTTTTTTGCTCATGTGCACTTCCCACTTTGCATATTCATTGGACCTTACTAGGGCCTATAAATCTGTTCACGTATACCCTTTGCCCCGCTTGTCTTCTCCGGTTAGTTCACACACAACTTGATACGGACAATCCCCAATATGTGCCCGCTCTGTTGTTAGCGGTTGTGCATCTGTTTGTACACTTTTACCTATTGGTGAGTACTAGGTGAGCACTCCTGTTGGTGTTTGCTTTCTTGATTCACCTCGTTCATATGAATATACAATTCTGTACAGTAATTGCTTACCATTATTTCTGATTTATAGAAACTTTTGGGATCTTATTCGGAACGTTTTAGGCATTTATCTTCCGGGCGCGTTAAGTGGCATTTGTATAAGGAACAATCATTAGATATCTCACTTTCAGGAGATACTTTTAGACAAGTGGGCTTTCCTGCAGGAGGTGAATCTTCAAGGCGGATTAGGCAACCTTCGCCAATTGCACCTTCAGTAATGAAACCTAGATCGGCCAGGCCAAATCTAAAGTTCAATCCCATGGACATAGACAGGCAGTTAGTGCACATCAGTGTGTGCTCCAGGAATCAAATCAGGAATAGGGTCCAGGTTACACCTCTTAGAGGAGACATGTGTAAGATCCCATCGAGGGTCTCTGTCTCCTAGAGAAATTACTGTAGTGGAGAACTATAGGCTCTTTCCTATAGAATTTGACTTTGACTACTGGCCACTCTCCATCAATCAAGAGGTCTAGGAAGGACGAAGGGAAAGAACATCCAGAGCAAGCTAAGTATGTTCCCAAGGATTGAGGGTCCTACTAGTCACCTTTCTCCCATGGCAGCAGCTTCCTGGTGGAAGGATAGCAAGGACTGGAAAGTTGTTCCCAAGTTTTTGGGGCCCATGGATCGTAGGATGCCAAAGTGATCCCTGTTACCCAATTGAGTGATTCCACCAGGGACTCTTCCTCCATTCCTTCCGTATCCTAGTCTTCTGTCCGTGGTGGGACATTATAATCAACAACGTCTCCTCATGGGACCAATTCGGGAGGATCACTGAGAGTGATGATCCTGATTATGACTGAAAAATTTGAAGGGGTTCTTTTTCAACCGGCTGGACCTAAACCTTTGGTCACCGATGAGGGCTAATCTGGTTTAACATTCTTCCAGGTCCTTTTGTACATTTGGAGGATCAATGGATAGAGGAATCCCTGTCATCTCCTCCTAAAAGCCAAAGTGTGGACATTGACTGTCTCTGCTAGGCCCCTGGCAGCTCTAGGCTGCGACTAAAGCTTCCTTGATCAATCCTGGTGAAGGAATCTCTAGACAACGTTAACACAAGTTTCTGGAGAGAGTTACTCATTTGAGAGCATGAAAAGTCTTCCTGTCTGATTCCTGAGGGATTTTTTAGGCAAAAGAAATACTGTACAACAGGACTCAAGAGACCCATCCTTCCCCTTTTCCCTTTGGATCTGGCAGTGATGACCCTGACACCAAAGATGTTGGCGGCATCTTCAGTCTCCTTCTCAGTGGCAGAGGCTTCAGGGATGGAAACTATGGCCATCATGGCAACAACTTGGATTGACTACAGGTCAGGAACTATCATCTATTTAGTCGACACGAGGGACTTGTCTGACACCAGCAAGGAGAGAGCCCTTAAGGATATCGTTCTTACAGGGGCTAGAGCAGTCAAGTTCTTGTTACATCAGGCAGTTAACCAATGCTAAGGAAGCCTCGTAAAACAGCTCAGAAGGAAGTCACCAGACCTCAACCCGCAATTCTGACGAAGACTCAGAATCAGCCCTTTCAGTCTCTCCAGGTTTAAGGGCAAAGTAAAGGTAGAAGAAGGGGTAGAGGTCAAAGACTTTTAGGGAGGAAATCCTCCCACATTGCCGCCAGTGGGAGATGCCTGCAGATTAAGCGGAGGAGGTGGTGGTTATTCCACGGGGTGGAAAGGTGGACGTCCTTCGGTCAGGATACCTCCTCCCATTCATCAACTCTCCCCCCGACTCTCCTGATTCCTCCATCGACGATCTTCTTCTTTCTTCTTTGTCTACTTCTTTTCCCACTTCTATGTGGAGTCGATGTTTCTGGTCACCTTTCACCATCTTATCGTCGAGGAAGTCCGAAATACCTGGCCCTTTAAGCAGAAATCCAGGTCATGTTGGAGAAGGGCGCTCTCCAAGAGTTTGATGATGGCTCCCTAGACTTCTAGAGTCGACTATCTTGTAAAGAAGGCTTCTGGAGGGTGAGGGATCGGTTATCGACCTTTCAGTCTTGAATAGGTTTGTGCATCAAATGCTTTCAAGATGGAGACGGCAGTAACTGTCACCCAAGTGATCGGGCCCTCGGACTTCAGGATCACCGTAGACTTGGAGGATGTGTGCAGTACTGTGCTTCCAAATCCCGATTCATCTTTTTTCCAGGAAGTACCTACGATTAGTAGTGGCCAGCAATTTATTCCAATTCAGGGTACAGTACTCTGATTTGGCCTGTCGACAACCCCCCAAGTCTTCACAAGAGTTTTTAATCAAGTTTTGCTGTGGGCGCATGCCAGCACTATTTGTCTCCTTCGGTATCTGGACTGATTCTGGCCGAGTCGAAGGACATCCTTCTTATCCACTGAAACAGGCTTCTTTCATTTTGCCAGGATCTGGAGATTGTGGCAATTCAAAAGAAGTCTGTATTAATACCCATATGAAGACTGATGTAGCTTGGTATGGACATAAACATGACAAATTTGAAAGTAATTCATATTTTTCCAAACTACAAACATGAGTTCCGTACATAGGAGATAGAAATTATTGTATGCGGGAATACGGCTAAAAAAACTTTTAATGAGTTGTCAACTACCCTTCCGTCTGTTACCAGTGGTAACGGGAAGTACTAACCCCCCCCTTCCCCACTCACAACAATCACACTTTGATTATAGACGGGACTTTTGGGGATAGGCGATACCAGGTGAAGTTTGTGCAAAGAATTCAGGTTTATGTAGTTTGGAAAAATCTCATTTGTTTTGGCACGAATATAATACAAAGGAGACTTTACCCTATGGTGGGTGGAAGTTCCCTTTCCAACTGGCTGGAATATAAATACCCTGGATTGCTGCATATGAGCATGAATGTGTGAGATGAGCATCCTGACATCTAGTTATCCAGGGGCATAATTATGCCGTAGGGTCAACAGCCCATGCAAGGTTGGAAGTGAATGAAGAAAACAGTACTAATGTGTCAGCATCTTGGCAATATTTAAGCTATAGTTTTGTGAATATACATGGACCCCATCTTCCCCTCGTAAAGAGAATGGGAATATAACCATAATATCACGTGACATAATAGCTAAGAAGTAACATTGGGCTTACCTGTAGTATAACAGAGCTACATCTTACAGGGAAGATGCATGCTGTGCCCCAAGAGATGGTTAAATGAAGAAAAGAAGAGGCCAGTTATTCGTTACATTCATCCCAGACTAAATCCTTAACCTCAGTCCTCGACTAATTGCTAATAGTCCTATAAGAGAGCAAAGGTAGCTGTACACCTTGCTGAGCAGCCACCACAGGTCCTAGAGAGAAGGCATCTTGGGACCTGTGTGTTACATCTTGTAGGTAGTGGCCTGTGAAAGTGGTTTGTCGCCTTCATACACCCGCCTGAAGTACCTGCGTCACTAAGAGATTCTTTCTGAATGTCAGTGATGTGATTACACCCCTGACATCGTGAGCTCTGGGTCTTGTCTTTCCTTGTGAGAAGGGGATGGATTAATAGCACGGTCGATGACCTGCAATATCCAGAAAGAGATCTTGTTCTTTGTGATCATCCTTTTAACCCTGCCTGTATGTAAAATTAGATGTTTAGTATGAAGGCAAGCTCCTCTTATGCGTTTGAGATAGCGCTGCAGCACTCTCACAAGACATTAAAGCAGCCGATGAGGATCATCGGTTACTTTTCGAAGTTTCGTCTCGAAATCCAGAAGGATGTAAATCTGTCGAATTTTGAGTCTTCGCAAAGAACTCGTGGACTTGGTTCAACAAGACCTGCCCAATTCCCTTCAATAGTTGATGTATGAAAGACCATGTAGCTTACTGACTCGCTTAGCTGAGGCCACGGCAAGCAAAAAGAGTCAGGTCTTTATCAGAGGCTCGACTCAGGGGCCCATATGGTACTCCTTTGAGAGAATGCAGGACTTAAGTCCCTCATGTTCCACAGAGATGGTATAACTTCCAACTGGGGGTAAGCTTCCCAAAGCTCTCTATGAGCATAGACAACTCCACCGAAGAGGAAATGTCAACTCTTCTGTCTAAAGATCTGACTCAAGGCTGAGCGATAGCCTTTCATGGCCGACACTGAGCAGTTTTTCCTCTCAGGGGTACTGTACAGTAAAAACTTGGATATTGGATCCGAGAGGAGATATAGGCGTACCCGTTCCACGACACTAACGACAAAAGATTGCTCACGTCCCCTGATGCACAGAGGATGATGACCTGCTGAGGTATCCAGACATCTGTTTTGCCACTGGTTGTGAAAATCCTCTGTGAGTGAGGAGACAATGGATAACCTCCAGGCGAGAAGGGATGTGACTATCATGTAGTAAATCTCGACGTGCGGTTGACGAAACAGGTTGAGAAGTGGGGTAACTCCCTTTGTACCTCCATCAGAAGCAGTAAAAAGTCCGGGTGCTATTTTGTCTGGTGCCATAGCGGAGCTATCAGAGTCATTGATAGATTGGTTACATATTTGACCGTTTTGAGGACTTTCCTCAAGATGCAGAATGTAGGGACGTCGAGAAAGGTCTATGTTTTGCGAGCCCCATAAAGCTAACCCTTTGTTCGCTATCCAAGGACTCAAAGACCACTCAGATCCAGCTATCCGAGTCTTCTGGTTCTGATTGTCTGCCAGGATGTTCTTGTTCAGTATGAACTGGGCTAACAGGGAGATAGCATTGTTTTCTGTCCAATGCAGGATTTTCACGGCTAGTTATTGATGTGAAATACCACCTCCTTGTTTATTTCAGTAAGCCACTACAGTTGTGTTGTCGCTCATCAACACTACCTGCTAGAAGATGATGGAGTTGTTGAAAAGCAAGGGATGTTGCTTTCAACTCTAGGAGATTTATATGGTAAAGGCGGTCTGACGGACCATTGGACCACCGTCCGGAAACCAGGTGGTGTAGCAGGTGAGCCCCGCACCCTTCTTTTGATGCAACCAACTCACGTCTTTCTTGTGCTCCATCCCCACCGAAATGAACATTCTGGGGGTTGGAGGGTCCCTGCCATGAGACCAGTTGGTCTTCAGTTGCCATTGTAGTGATTGCATCCCAAGATGTCTGTTTGGCATCAGGTGCTCTAATGAGTCCAGGTGACCTAACAGTCGCTGTCACAGATAGGCTGGTAGAGAGTCTTGCTGGATGAAAGTTTGTGCTACTTTCTTGAATCCTACAATTCTGTTCTGTGAAGGAATGGTATTTGTCCTCGTTTCCAGCTATACCATTTTCTGGTTTGGCTGATAGTTTGAATTTTCCATGTTTACCAGGATCCACACCCCAGAGAAGACGGTTTCGAAGAAGCAGAAGGGTCTCCAATGAGTCTGCCAGCCATCCAGATAGTGAAAGAGACGAATGCTATTGGCGTGGGCCCAGGCAGAGACTAAGGTGAATACATCTGAGGGGCTGTCGACAGGCTGAAGCACAGTACTTCGAAGTGATATACCTTGTCGTGAAACATGAACTGAGTTACCTGTACTTCCTTAAGGATGGATAGACTGGGATCTGGAAATGCGCATCCTTTAGGTCTAACGAGATCATAGTCTTTTAGCTTCGGCCTCCATCCTGAAGATAGTACATAGTCTGTTGCACAAACTCTTTCAGAGCCGAGAGGTTGATGACCTGTTTCCAACCTCCAGACGCTTTTTCTGCAAGAAAGAGATGACTGTAAAAGCCTTGGGACTTATCAGGAACCTCTTGGAGAGTACCCTTCTTTAATCTCTAACATGGTCTGGACTTCTGTTCAAAGGGGTTTGTCCTTCACTGATCCCATCACGAAGGACAGCAATCTCAATGGCGGACGTATTTTGGGAGGAGGAGAGCTGGTGAATGGGGCTACATAATCTGATCAGAGGACTCTTACTGTCCAGTGTTTGGCCCTATAGTAATACCATCTCTGCCACCAGAGACTCAAGCATCCCCCTCACTGGTGGTACTGTGGGAAGGAAGCCGCCATTAGCTGGGACATCAAGCACGTCCTCCAAGTCTCACCCCTCATCCTCTGGGTCTTTTGTCCTGAAAGGGCAGCTTTCGGGGATTACTCCTAGGCTGATATTGCCTATGGTAGAATTTAATGTTCTTATGGCCTTGTCTTGGTGTTGTAGAAACCGTAGGCTCAGTAGGGGCTGACGTGAAGGTTGAGTTGTTACTGCCCTTTGGAGGCTGGAGTCTTGGCTCTCCTTCCCCCACTTCTCAGTCACTACCTTGTTGTCCTTGAAGGGAAACAAAGACCCTGCTCATACACGGGAGTTTTGGAAGAAAGTTATCTCCCTCCTCTGCATCTGCTTTTGGAATTCGTAGATAACACTGTTAATCTCTTCAGGACCCAATTAGCTTACTGGTTGGCTGCATTGTGAGTTAGAAACTCCATGGCCCTTGCATCAGTACGGCCAATGTTCTTAAAAAAAATTGTTTCTTGGGGTCAGCCACATTTTTGGTTAAGGCCAAAAACCCTACCGTCCTGCCCAGTGGTCCTTCCAGGACAGTCAGTTCCTAGAGCATGGAAAAGAACGTCTCTTCTCAACCGCGTCTGAAATCAAAGTGGGGTTGTTGCGAGTGAGGGTGGGGGGGGGTGTCTGTGCTTCCCTGCAACTACTGGTAACAATCAGAACGGTTGTCGACACCTCTTTAAAAGTTTTCATAGCCTTGTTCCAGCTTACTCTAATTTCTATCGCCTATGTAAGGAACGAGGGTTTATATTCTAGTTGGACAAACAAAAATCGGGAAGGTGTTTCCATTTCAGGAAAGAGTGTCCCATCTCCGGGAGGTAGCTCTACCCTTCTTTCGTCTACCTCACCTGCCAGCTCATCAGTGGCCGAGCCTACTAGGACAACTGTTATCCTAAGAGCGCCTAGTGCCCTGTGGTCGTCCTTACCTCTGGTCCCTGCAGTGAGAATTGGAACAGCGTGATCACAACACTTGGACCATCCCCACTCTTGCTAGTTCTGATAAAGGGAAGAATCCTTACCTGATCTTCAGTGGTGGTTAGATTAGATAAGTCACTTAAAAGGATCCCCTCTGCCATCTCCTCCTGCAGAGTTAATGGTCTTCACAGAAGCATCCAAGGAAGAATGGGGAGCTCACCTCTGTCAGCATTGTGCGTCGGGACTCTGGTTCGAGATGGAACAGCAAGAGCACATGAATGTCCTAGAGCTAAAAGCAGCATTTCTGGCTCTTCAGTACTCAAACTCTCTTCTCTCAGGTTACACAGTAGTGTTGATGAGCGACAACACCCACATAGGGTCTTGCATCAACAAACAAGGAGGTATGGTGTCGTTACAACTGTGCCAGTTAGCAGTAGAGACTTTCGAGTGTGCGTAGCTCAACTCGATTGGCCTTACATCACACTTCCTTTTGCCTTATAAGGAGCGTTCTAAATTGAGTTTGGGTGACACAGAACCTCAGGATGACTCTCAAAGCTCCAAAGTGGCCGCAGATGGAATGGTACGTGTACCTTCCATTTCTGCTGGAAGAAACTCCGAGGTAGTTTCCTCCTCTTCCCTACCTGTTATGCCAACCTTTTTCCTGGATCTTCCCCAGTGCTGTAGGATCCCTACGGCTTCACACATGGAGGATGTCCAACATCTCCTCTCGGAGAGAGGCTATCCACGAGACTGCGGAAGTGATGTCAGGAAACTCCACTAGTCTTTGACAGTTTGTCAAGCCAAGTGGGCATTCTTATGTGGTTGGTGTCATGGCGTGGGAGAGATGTCTCCTCTCAGAGCCTCTATACTGTTGATTGATAACTTTTTATTGTACCTCCTCAAGGAGAAACTACTCCATTTCAGGAGGGAAAGGTTATCGCTCAGCCTTCAACAAGTTTTTAGATGAAAGGGAGTAGATATTTTTTTGTAGAAGGAAATCTCTGAGCTCATACAAAGTTTTGAGCAGGCGTGTCCTCCAGTAGAAGCGAGACCTCCTTCTTGGAAAATGGTCGTTTTTACATCCCTGAACTCGAAGAGTTAAAGCAAGCCATTGATAGAGATCTTACCTTGAAAAGTTTTCCTGTTTGCTTTAGCCTTGGATAAACAGGTCGGTGAAATTAAAGGTTTTTCTTGATGTCGCCCATTGAAGTGGGTGGAGGCAGGACTTTCTCTCCTTCACCCTTTAGTTTGTTGCCAAGACCCAAAATCCTTCTGTTTCTGATTCTAGATTTTTAACTTTAAAGTTCACAAGCCTTAGTAAGGTAACTGATGATCCTGATCTGTTGTTATTGTGTTTGGGAGAGCACTGAGGCACTAAGGTGTACAAGTGCTGTGAGACCTCTTGTGCAACATCTGCTTGTCAGCACAGGAAGGATAAAGAAGAAAATATCAAAGAATACGATTTCGTTCTGGCTGAGGGAAGCGATTTCACAAATTAACCCTCCCTCCTCGGGAGGAACACTAAAAAAAGCTTGCGACGTCAGAAGCATTAGTGCCTCCTTAGCTTTTAAGAAGAATCTCTAATGCAGGTAATCCAAACAGGTGTTTGGAGATGTCAGACTATGTTCACTGCTCATTATCTGCAGGATGTGATCCACAAGTCCATAGACACTTTCTCCTTTGGACCTTTTGTAGTTGCACAGCAGGTGGTTAGCTACTTTGGCTCCTGCCACAGGACCGTTAACTTCTGATCGAAAGAAGAGGTTACAAGTTAGTCTGGATATCAGTAAAGAATGACTGGCCTTCCTTTTCGTTTCAATCCTCCCCTCTTTTTGAGGACAGCATCCAGAACCTCGCCAGCTGGACTCAATCTGGTTATCAGGTAAGCCCCACTCAGCGTGTGGCTGTTCTGTCCTCGGGTATAGAAGTCTTTTTACCACGCTCCTTACGAGGAATAGTGTGATGTATCCAAGCAAACCCACAATCATCAAATGTCTTCAGACAATTTTGGATTTATAAAATGATTTTGCTAGGTGTACCAAACAGATTTTTGGCTCAAAACAACCGTTAAAGTCATGGTCGTGAATGCATGGTGCTATCAAACCACTTGTACACATTGTGGACATAACTTTAAGTCCTTCAGGGTGATGTGCTCAGGTTCCAGGATAATTTTCTAGCCAGTTGAAAGGTGGACTTCGTTGTACCTAAGGAGGAGTCTCCTATGTAAAGGAGGATGGTTTGTATTTGTGTAGGAACAAATGACAAATTTTTAAAAGTAATTTTTTTTTTTCAATTATATAGTTTAATCCTGAATCCTTTACTCGTATTTTCCCGCCAATAGAAAGTCCCAGCTGCTATCTGAGTTATCAGTGAGCCAGAGGTGGGGGGACCAGTTGTTTCCCCCGCTACCGACAGGTGACTACCTGTCAGTCGTTAACACCTCGTTATATTTTTAATTGACATATTCCCTGCTTTGCTTTTATCGCTGTCTTATGTAAAGGAGTCAGGGTTTGTATAGGTAGGAAAAATACAAATAACTTAAAATTTGTCATTTTCCCCTTTGGGGTCCCCAATAATTATGATTAAATTGGGGGAAAGGAAAGGTCATAAAAGGGGGATTTGTACCAATATTCATGGTCAGAAATGGATGTAACACAAGGTATATGGTTCATGTATTTGGCTTGGAATTAAAATCATATATTTGCCTAAGTAACTATTAAAAGTTATTCTTTTTTTATTGTATGTTTCATTATTTACTTTTGGGCTAAATTTTAACTATCCCAAGTGATGCCAAATGTGATATTCAGCATGTGAATATTGGTTAAAGATTATTGAAATAAAGCAAAATTTTCATTACTTACCTAATACTGCACTGTGATCATAGATAATCCCACTCATATCCACACAGTCTAGTAGTGGGCTTAGGAACAGACTTGAAATGTAAACAAAATACTAGTGCTGACACCTGGTGCTGGGAAGGGGGAACCACCTTAACTAGCCAGTTGAGTAAAGTGAAGCACACTTTCCAACTTTTTCTTGTCATTAGGCTGGTGCTTTAAACCTAAAAATATGTTATTGGATAAGAATTAAGGTGATAAAGTTTATCATAGACATTTTTATCATAGCCTTTATTTTTGAAAATATATTGAGATAGTTAATTAGTCAGTTAAACTTCATCTATTGATGTTTGTTATTCACTATACATTACCAACACTATTTTAAGGGTCCTGATTAATACAATATGTATAGTATTTGTAATAACTTGATTTTGCTTCTGATGTCAATCTTATATTTTTTTGCCTTAAAATTGATTATCTAAGGTTAGAAAAGTAGTGTAATATTTCTTGCATTTAGAGATGATAATGCTGATAGCAGAGGCTTCATATTTATTTATCCTTTTACCTATTGAGAAAGGTTTAGATAATGTCGGCACCATCCTAGGTCTTGAATCTTTGACAATTTCATGAGGTAATGGTTTTATTGTTCTTCATGATGGAATTGATGATGTCAGTCATTGCTTGAGGATTTTACATATGTCTCTATTTGCTTATTTTTTTTTTTCTTTTATAAGTAACTGCCAGTTTTATCTGCTGTGGCTGGGCATATTACTGTAATTTACATGTGTGCATGTTGTTTGTAAGGGGACTCTTATCCTTTTGCTCATTGGAATATTATTCTGAGTGTAGAAACAATTGATGTGAATATTTCAGTCCTATTGAGCTGTACATCAGCGTTCTTTGGACCCTTAAAGGTCGCTCATGAATGGCAGAGGCAAGGGACAGTGACATTGCCCTAGCAATCAGGACAATGCCCTAGAGACTGACCATATATTATATGATCAGTGCCCAAGCCTCCTCTCCACCCAAGCTAGGACCAGGGAGGGCCAGGCAGTGGCTGCTGATGACTCAGCAGATAGACCTATAGGCTCCCCCAAAACCCCCAACCTTAGCTCACAAGGATGGTAAGGTCGGAGACACTAATGGCACTAACGAGTCTGAGCGGGACTCGAACCCCCATCTGGCAAACACCAGGCAGAGACGTTACCAATCAGGCCACAGCAACCCTTCTGCATTAGTTACAAAGCCTTCGGTTATCATTGCTTTATGGACAGCCTTTGCTACTCATATGAAACCAGTGTTGAAATGTGTGCTGTCGTTTATTGAAAAGCCCTTGGCTTTGAGATGTTCATTCTTTTTACAATATTGTGAGTTACTTTTGGACGAGTTCTGTTATTTCAGAGCTTTCAAATGGCCTTGTTAGCTCCCTTGTAATAGCCACGCCTCTGCAAAAGTTGTCTTGTTGGGTGTAGCTTCTTCATTCTCAAGATTACTATTAGTGAGAGTGCAAAAGTTTCGACTCTATTCTTTGAAATTCCAGGGAAACTTTTGAGTGATAGGCACAAGGTTCTCTGAACCATGTTTGTTACAGAATTTAGGCTTTTTGAGTTCTATCAGTCTTTCCTTTGTTGTTTTTGAATTGTTTTAGTTTATAAAACAAGAAACTTGTTCTCTCGATAGCCTTCTTCCAGAAAGAGGTGCTAGTGTACTTTGCAGCCTGTTTAAAGGCTCACCCTTTCCGAAAGATAGAAGTGGGTCCTTTCTAATCCTCATACATGGGTATATTGGAGATTAGAAAACAATAGCGCTTTCTTTATCTGCAACTAATTTTGTTTATAAGATTCAAGAAGATTTACAATCTCTCCAGTTCTACTTGATGATAAAAAGTTGCAGTTCTAGATATTCTTTTTGTTTTTATAGAACACTTAGATTTATATGTACGCTCCCAAAAGTAGACATGTTTTTCTGCTAAGCTTGTATGTGGGCTTGAAAATGATATGCATCATTGCCATGTTATGGCTCTGGAGACGTAACTTTGGAAAGTTGTTAGGAATCTTTGCGATCATCTGGCTCTGTAGGCATAACACGGGAAAGTTCTCCAAGACTTTTTTCTTTTGTAAAGGGGTAACTCAGCTTATCAATTTGTGTCAGAACAGAACTTGTCAAAGTGGAAGGATATGTCAGCAATATAGATAAGTAGGTTTTCTTGTTTAACAACAGCTGTAGGTTGTTTCTTATGTTAAAGGAGTACATTCTTCGTAGGTCCTTTTGTTGATGACAGTACTACTGGGGTTGATATTTAAATAATTTTTCTGTTCCCTGCTGAGACTATAAATTCATTTAGATGTAAACTCCGTTGGTATTTCAAATCATTGTTCCTTGCTTATAGTACTGTACAGTTATGTTTTTAACATTATTGTATGATGTGACTACTTTGGTTCTGTTACATAATTGTCATTGTATTTAGTATAGTACTTTCAGATAAATGTTATGCAATTTTAGACTATTTTGTTTACTTATCAGTTTCTCGTTGATAGTAATTTAGGGGTCAACCAACACAAAATTTTTAAGGTTAGGTTCCCTACTCTTGTTTATGTCTGGCATAGAGCCAGGCTACATTATGTTTTTGTTTACAGCATAATTATGCATCGGGTAAACAGAACAGTGTAATTATTTTATATTACTGTTCACAAATTATAATTTGTATGCAGGGATGCTTGCCCCATATCTCCGTAAACTAACATTCCAGTGCAAGGTACCTTTTATATTTTATTTTAAGTATATTTAAATTTTTTGGCTTTTAGTTTAGAGATGGTTTGTTATTTGTACAGTTAATAAAAGTGGACAGAATTCTAAATGGCCGTAAATAGGGGCAGTTTAACAAGTACAGTAATACCTCAGGATACAAAAGTTTTTGTATAGGAAAACTCATCTTATGAAATGACATACGGAGATTTTTTCGTCTCATATTACGAAAAAATACCCGGGATACGAAACAGAATTTGCGCTGTTAGGTTAGGTATATTGAATGATTCAGGTGTATGTGGCTCTATTTCATTCCATTTCATCATACAAAAAAATCATGTTATGAAAGCCTGTCTGGAACAAATTAATTTTGTATCATGAGGTATTACTATTAGAATTTTAGAGTTTGTACATTTTATTCTAAAAGAGGGTCAGGATTTTGTTATTGGGCTTATGGTAACAAGGAAACATAGGTACTGTATAGATATGGTATGTAGTATATATATTGTACAGTACAGTGTCAGAAGTAACATATTCTATACTGTATACTTTACTTTGACAGAGAGTTGTATTTATATGGAGAAGATTATGGCTTGATTGTAGTTATTAAGGAAGAATTTCATTTTTTTATGTTATAACTAATTCCTTATGGAAATTATCTACCTTGCTTTAGCTGTGGTTGAGAACCGATTTAACTGAAAGTCCCAAAACAATTAGTAAATTGCATAGTTGACTTATTTCTTTATATTTTGCTGTGGATATATACCAGTACTTCACATGTAATGACATGGTACTAGTCAGATGCTTTGTTTTGTGCTATAAAATTTTTGTACAGTGTCATTCTGTTAATTAAGATGAGGTAATTTTTCAACTTTGTATGAAATCCTCTTAGGTTTTGTTGCATCTTAAGGTTAAAAATGTTTTTAGGTGTACTGTGGGCACTGACCATATGTGTATATGGTTAGTCTGTAAGATATTGTCCTGTCCCTGGCCTCTGCTATTCATGGGCAACCTTTATGGCTTTATATGTTTCGTTTTCATGTTTTACATGATTTTTGTAGCCTGTCCTCTGGTCTTTAGTCGGCTTTGTTGTTTACTACCACTAGGGGTTTCATATTATGCAATAGACTAGATTATACCAAAGGTTTTCTGCATAGTCTGCTGTGTTATCTGTTACCTCTATGGTTTTGCTATTTGTAGTGTGTCTTATGTTGCAGTCTACATGATACCAAACGTTTTCTGCAGTGCTCCCTTAATCCCAAAAACAGTTATTACTGCCTTTAGTTTTTCATTCACTCTTTTGGTGTCTTCTAACTCAAAAGTCTTAAATTTTGGTTCTATTTTCAGTCCCCTTTGGAAAACCACAAGAGAGTCTATCTCTATAATACAGTGATCTTTTGAAGCTACCACTTTTAAGATTTCCTTTTGTTTTCTATATTCTTGACATCACATTTGCAATATCTTGTTTGCTACATGACTTCCCACCTCATCCCAGCCATGAATCTAAGCATTTTGTATTTATGCTTCTTCAAAATTACAGTTCTTCCATATTCTTTGATAATTGAGTACTTTTTTTTTATACTACTTTACTATTCTTTCCATTCCATTCATGCTTTTACTACTCTAACCCACTTTTGGATGAAGTTTACTTATAAAATATGTCCATTTTCTGTACACTATAATACACCTTGGAACATTTTCTGTACACTATAATACACCTTGGAATAAGATGATGCTAAAAGACTGTACAGAATTGGTTTTGGTAACCATATTGAAGAACCTAAGTAGTTCATATAGTATGATGCATGAAGTTTTCTGTTTTATGGTGGAATTGACAACTCTTAATATTGCAAGTTTATGACACATTGATGAAAACCACAATTCTGTACATTAATACCTCTCTTTACCTGAGTTCGCATAAGTCAGTTCCAATTATACGTCACTTTCCATTAGATATTAAATACAAAAATAAAATCCACGTTACATCGTTTTCCCAACCTTATGTTGGTTTGTACATCGTAAATCATTAAATGCGCTATTGTACAGTACTGTACTTCACATGGGAGCTTATTAATGTAGGTAATTGGTTTTTATAAAATTGAAGCAGTTTGTAAGTTCTTTTTTGTTTTAGGTATGTGTGTAGAAAATTTATGTCACTTTATAAGACGAAAATCAGACGTACGTCGAAACTCACGATGTCATGTCTCTGGTGCTTCCTCCGTTTGTCTAGGTGACCGCTGAGGTAGCAGCAGTAGGGGATTCACCACATGAAGCTCATTTGTGGTGGATTACATGGAGGGTGGGCTGTGGCACCCTAGTAGTACCAGCCAAACTCGGCTGAATCCCTTGTCAGGCTGGGAGTAGCTAAGTGAAGAAAAGTTCCCATTTTGTTCTTTTTTTGTCGGCTCCCCTTCATAATCGGGGGAAGTGCCGTGGTAGATAGATCAAATATTATTATTATTATTATTGTTATTATTACAGCACAGTACTTATATTTTTCTTAGCTAGTATATACGGTACAAAGATTGAAGAATAGAAATTTCCAATTCCTTTAAGTTTACATTCATGTGGATTTGATATGGTACATTATACTAATTTCATATCTGTTCACCTGTTTAAAGGTATGGTAGATAAGTGCGTGAATTATCAGTGATATATTGTGGGTCTTCTTTTCTAAGGTTATTATAGAAATAGAGTTTTACCCTAATTCAGAGATCACAGTTGAGTACTCTTATTAAAATCTTTGGAGAAAATTCCCAAAAGTAAACTTATTTATTGATGTGGACTATGTGTAATAACCCCAATTTTCCAAAGGAGTGTGTGGTTATAGTTGTGGTATTTTTTGAAATGTGAAAATAGTAAACTGTATAGCCTATGTATGAGTGCGTGCGCAGATTGCCCGGACTATGTATGAATTTATTCAAACATCCCTCTATTTCCCAGTATCATTGCTTTTATGTTTTTTTAATTCCATCTAGCTATCCAAATTTAGTTTTGCCTCTTACTAGTTTTAGTTAATCATTTGAAAAACAAGGACATTTTGCTTAACCCTGTGATAGTTTAGAAATAGCCCCTTCATTTTACTGCTAAGTTATATCATTATCATCCAAATATTTATGCCACTAGGATTCAGGCTTGTAATTCTTCTCCAATCTTATGTCATCTAATCCAGGTCTTCATCTATCTCCTTTCTTCATGATTTCTTAGTCCTTCCCTCTGGCCTTTGTCGTGCTACTTCGTATCTACAGCTATTCGAAGTAAGTACTCCTCTCTCTTTCCCTCCACTTGCCAGAATCACATGAGGCGGCGAGATCTGTCTTTTTGCCACCCTTTTCGGGGACACATTTCTCGGCAACTGTTTCTTTGGTATGCACTCCAGCCACGTTCTCTGCATTTTTTAGTCTTGCCTCTTCGAAACCTTGTGTTTCTGCTTCATAGATAAATACAAGCCTTGTGCATGCTTGATAGATGTGTTCTTTATTTACCAGTGATGCAGTTTCATTTAAAAGTAGCCCGGCAATATCTACATTTAGGCTGTTACATTTTTTTCACTGTTCACAATGTCCTCAAATATCCTCACTATTCAGTAAATCACTTCAGTAGGCAAACAGTTATTTTATACCTGCTTAAAGTTTTCCACCAATCCTCTCTTCACCTTAAGCTCACATTTCACTGTCTTGTTCCATTAACATTTTAGAGTCTTGAGCATTTCCTGTGACACCCTCTTCTAATTCTCAACACGAAGTACGACTACTTTCACCCCACCTCAATTTGTTGATGTATGCCTGACCATCTGTATTCCATTACAAAATGTACAATAGGAGTGAATTTTTACATGTCTTTACATTTACATTATTGATTTTGTATGTTATGTAGCTTGTGGGTACAATTTTTTTGTGATAGATCTTTCGTTCTTGGGGTCTGGGGATTGAGTATGGTATTGTATGTTGTATTATATAGTAGATATTTAAAGATTATTTTGTGCAACACTAAACTTTAGTTCAGTCCTTTTATAAGGTTCATATTTGTTTCTTGCAATTTTGTGTATATTAAGTTTTCTGTTTCAGTTACTGTTCTATGATATTTTTTTTTTTTTTTTTTTTTTTTTTTTTTTTTTTTTACGTTGTATACTGATAGGTTGCTGACAGAAAGACTTACATTATTCAAGGTTCTAGTATTAGTTGGTATACCTTGGGAAATTTAATCAGAAAGAAAACCTTTTCTTCGTTTATAAGCTAATTCAGGTAGTAGTTTGTATAACCCATTTAAAATATGGGGAAGTTACTGTGAAGGACCTAACTGCATACGTAAAACTGGATATATTTTGTGTTGACACTTTCCTCTGAGACAAGCCATAATGACCAAAGAATATTTATTTACGTATTTGTTTTTTATTTCTTTGCTGATTTAATTCATGTTTTTTTGTAAGATATTGTCCCTTGCAATGCCAATAATTAAAGCTATGAAGAGGCGTTAAAAATAAATGTAGATTTAGTGGCTGGAATACATTGGGAAGATAATGATGATACAGATAAGGATGAGGTTAGCTACGAAAGTAGTGTCCAGGAGCTGGAAAATTATTTGAATTTTGTTTATGTGTTGGTATTTGTTTCCTCATCATTCTTGATGACCTTCTTGCTCTTTTTGTGTGTGTGTGGGGGGGGGGGGGGGGGGGCACTTGCAATAGTTGAAACGTGAAAGCAGAATTGACAAGTATATGTGTCCTAGTAAACTAGTAGATAAAGTCTGTACCATTATTTCCTCATTGATTATTGTTGGCTTCATACAGAACTTTAATGTGAATAGAGAAGGGTGTCCCCCTAAATTAACTTAGTAGCAAGAATTTGAATGACTGTAATGACAATCTAAATAATATTTATTTTATATTAAGAGAGATTTAAAACATGTGATTGAACAGTGGATTGAATTGCCCAATTAGGTCTTGGCTGGAGGTGAATGGTTCCCCTGACAAGAGAGGACATATTGGTATCGTATTCTTTCTGCTGGCTGTAGTTTTCAAGATGATTTAGAATATAATTTTTTTCCTGAAGGGGACGTGTTTGGAAAGTTTTCGGTCATTGACATTGCTAAGGAGATGCGACTGTCTGTTTGGGAAATGTGATTGTCAGTTTTGATGAACCGTAAAAAATGTCTTTGATGATTGGCATAGTAACATTTATTTGAAACTGATAGGATGTCAATTACGTATAGTTTTCATTGGGTGGGTGTGGAAGGTATTAAACCATTTTAGTGTATTAGGAAAGGCTTCTGGCTTTTTCATTTTGTCTAATATACTCGGTTAGACGAACTTGCGATGATTTGTATTTTTTTCACCTGTTCTCACGAAATTTTGTGTAATTGATAGAAACAAAATTTCAGACTCTAAAATTCAAAATGCTTTTTGATTGATGGTTCCATATACTGTACACTTATAATAGGAGCATTTTAATATATTATAGCACAATTTTAATAGGGATTTTTCATCCATATTCACATATGTTAGGGGTTTGTAAAATAGAATTGTAATTTCCATACATTAGCTGTATTTAATGAGGTTAAAAGGCACTAAGCGTCAAGTACAAACTTTTGGAAAAAGTTGCAAGTACTTTTTTTAAATGATAGACCTCTCTCTCTCTCTCTCTCTCTCTCTCTCTCTCTCTCTCTCTCTCTCTCTCTCTCTCTCTCTCTCTCTCTCTCTCCCCAGTGTATGTTAGAGATAATGCGTCACCTATCTTAGATGACTTCACAGCCATGGAGATCTTTTCCACGTCTCTCTCTCTCTCTCTCTCTCTCTCTCTCTCTCTCTCTCTCTCTCTCTCTCTCTCTCTCTCTCTCTCTCAGTGCATGTTAGAGATAATGCGTCACCTATCTGAGATGACTTCACAGCCATGATCTCTCTCTCTCTCTCTCTCTCTCTCTCTCTCTCTCTCTCTCTCTCTCTCTCTCTCTCTCTCTCTCTCTCTCAGTGTATGTTATAGATAATGCGTCACCTATCTGAGATGACTTCACAGCCATGGAGAACTTTTCCACGTCTCTCTCTCTCTCTCTCTCTCTCTCTCTCTCTCTCTCTCTCTCTCTCTCTCTCTCTCTCTCTCTCTCAAAAGGGACGATTAGAGTGAGAAATACTCGTAAAAACCTCCTCCAAGTCGGGCCTGCTTGACAAATGATGGCCGCTATTTTAATTTAACAAGTCGAACGTGGCGGAACACTTTGACATTTCATTCATTATACGCTTGAAAATTGCCTGGTGGAGATTTATCACTCTACGCTCTCCGCTCAAAATCGAAATGGGGTGGGGGCTCCCCACCCCCTGGGAGATGCCCCTCCCCTCCCTCCCTACCCTCCCCACCCCCCAACGAATTTTTGTGTTTCATTGATTGTGTTGTGATTAATCGATTCTTCGATAGAGATTTTGTTGGAGCCGAGCAAGCTTTTATTTTGGCCTGCTTTTTTTTCCTCGGCTAACAGTCGGAGGATTGAAGAAAGGTTGTCATTTTTAAAGGGGGGTGAATTTCACCCTTTTTCCTCGAGTGGGGAAAAATTTCACCCTTTCTGTAGAAGTAAGATAATTCCCCTTTTTCTCGACTGGGGAAAAAATCCTCCTTTTCCTGGCTTGGGAAAAATTTCACTCTTTTCTAGACTGGGGGAAAATTCCACCCTTTTAATAGACTGGGGAAAAATTTTTCCTTTTCTTGACTGGGGAAAAATATACCCTTTTTTCTCGACTGGGGGAAAATTCCACCCTTTTTCTAGGCTGGGGGAAAATTTTCCCCTTTCTTGACGGGGGGAAAAATACCCCTTTTTCTCGACTGGGGAAAAATTTCGCCCTTTTTTGAGTGGGGAAGTTATTGACTGTAGAAAAATCGTCCCCCCTTCTCTCGACTGGGGAGAAAATTCCCCTTTTTTCTCTACTGGGGAAAAATTTCGCCCTTTTTTGAGTGGGGAAAATATTGACTGTGGAAAAACCTCCCCCCCCCCTTCTCTCGACTGGGGAAGAAATTCCCCCTTATTCTCGACTGGGGAAAAATTTTCCCCATATTCTCGACTGGGGAAAGATTTTCCATTATCTAGACTGGGAAGAAATTCCCCTCTATTCGACTTTGGAAGAAATTTCCCTTTTTCTGTCTTGGGAAGAAATTCTCCTTTTTTCTCAACGGGGGA
>NC_090752.1:5892507-5902507 GCF_036898095.1 Palaemon carinicauda
CAAAATTGAAATGTTTTTTGCGGTTGAAATTATACAATAATTTATATATATATATATATATATATATATATATATATATATATATATATATATATATATGTATATGTATATGTATATGTATATATATATGTATATATATATGTATATATATATATATATATATATATATGTATATATATATATATATGTATATATATATATATATATATATATATATATATATACATATATATATATATATATATATATATATTTATATATATATATATATATATATATATATATATATATATATATATATATATATATATATATATACACATATCTATATAAAAACATACATACATACACACATAGATATACATACATCACTTAATGTTTTATATAGATTATTTTGTAGATTTCTTTTATTTTTTGAGACAAAGTGTTACAATATGTTTTTTTTTTTTCACTTTAACTCCTTGGTGTTTATTTTCAAGTCCTTGAAAGTTAAAACATGTGAAGAAAATTTTTAACTTTTAATTTTCTGTCATTCACACCTCTACCGTGACATTGCCACAGATATCCTTTTAAACATACCCCAACCAGTGTTGAATAAGACTCCTTTCTGTTATCAATGACAACTTTCGAACCTACCATCTCCTGTCCAATTTATAAGTAAGATTTAAATTTCTATTTATAACAGACTTTTATATAGAAAATATTTTTTATCCTATATTTTCTATATCTTTTATATTTTCAAAGTACTTTTACTTCTCGAACATTATCGAGCCAGCTTTGAAAGAGTCGAGCATGACTCACTGACCCGATTAATCTCTTCCATTTTGCCATAGATTACCTTTTCAACATACCTCAACCAGTGTTAAATAAGACGTCTATCTGTTATCAATGACAACTTTCGAACCTACCATCTCCTGTCCAATTTATAAGCAAGATTTAAGTTTCTATTTATAACAGACTTATTTAAACATTTATTTTTATCTTATATTTTATATATATTTTATATATATTATTAGCTTTAAAATAAGTATTTTTATCCCCTGAATTTACTCAGCCCAGCTTTGAAATAGTCGATCTGATTAATCTCTTCCATTTTGTCATAGATTTCCTTTTAAACATACCGCAACCAGTGTTGAATAAGACTCCTATCTCATCAATGACAACTTTCGAACTTATTATCTTTCCATATTTTGATAACGGCTTGAAATCCTCTCCTTATCAGAAGTTCGCTCATTGTCCCTTGGCCCTCCTCGTGTTGGTGAGAGACTGACGGGAGGGGGAAAAGAAGGGATTCTCTTAACACGAAGATGATACCGAGATCAGCTTTAAAAACAAGTTAACGGCTTTTCCATAAAAAGGGAATTTATGAAAGAGCTCTACTACCCCCTTCCATTGGTTGACATTATTTAGAAGGGGGTGGAGGGAGGGAAGGGGGCTCGGGTGGGCCATTACTCCCCCCTTCCTCGGAATAGCTCCTCTGTGTAAAACAGCGACAAGGGCGAATATGGAAATACTAGGAGGGGGAAGGCCTTGTGAGGGAGAGCCCTAGGGAGGGAGGGTCTTAGGAGGGAGACCCCAAGGAGGGAGGGTCTTAGGAGGGAGGCCCCTTGGATGAAGGGCAGTGACTGGTGGGACCCCTAGGGAAGAAGGCCCCTTGGACGAAGAGGGAATGGCAAGGGGGGTATGAAGAGAGGAGAATTTTAAAGGGGGGGGGAGGTTGAGGAAGAAACCAGGAGGGGTAGGGGGGTGGGGGGGATGTTAGATGGTGTTTGCTCTCAGCAGGGGCGGTCTCTCTGACGTTATATAAATGGCTCAATTTCCTTCGTACACCCGCTCAATGTGATCAAGAAATAGCTTACTAAAATCCTCTACTGCATAACAAATGGTTCTCCTCCTGGTCCCTTTGGCTTTTTTTTTCGGTATTTTGTTTCCTTCGCTTTCGTTGGAGATTTTTCCTTTTCCTTTTTTGAGTTTTCTTTTTTTTTTGGGGGGGGGGGGGTGGGGCGATTGCGAAGCGTTAATTGATGATTGTTGTACAAGTTGAATATTTAAGTGTTAGTGTGTGTGTGTTTTTTTTTTTTTTTTTTTTTTTTTTTTTTTTTTTTTTTTTTTTTTTTTTTTGTTCCGTCTGATGTAATCGTTAATTTTTTCGTTGATTACCTTTAAATGGAATCGTGAATTTGGCGTCTTAAATTTTTTTGTGTTAGAAATTTGTTAATTTTTTAGTTGAGTATCCTAAATATCGTGGGTTTTTTTTTTCTTTGTGTGTGAAATATCCAAAAAATCGTGTTTTTTTATTTGTGAAGTATCCTAAAGAAATTGGTTTTAATGTGAAATAATCTGAATACTCGTATTTTTGGGAAGTATAAAACACTTTTTTGTTGGGGGGGGGGAATTATCATAAGAAAATCGTATTTATTTGTGAAAATCTTTAAAATAGTTTTTAACGTGAAATATCCTTAAAAATCATGTTTTTGTGAAATATCTTAAAAAATCGTGATTTTCACGTTTTATATTTATTTGTGATTTTGCTACTTAGTTAATCATTAATTTTTTAGTTGAACATTCTAAAAATCGTATTTTTGGCATCTTTTAATGTTTGGTAACTTATAATTCAGGTGGTTGAAGGCATAGCCATCTACCTATGTGAGGCTGTTTTGCTACTTATAAAAGTCTGGCGAAATCCTGGTAATGGAGCTGTTAATTTGATGAGTCAGCTTTTTTTACCCTTTCATCTTCTTTTTGAATGATGTTAGTTGAATCAGTAGAACTTCAAAAGTTCAAACCAGCAGCACATGTTTTTATGTTGAACAGGCTATCATAAGTCTTTGTAGTTTGGTTATGACATATCTGTTTTGATGTGTTTACTCTTTTTAAGATAATTTATTGTTATTTTGTTCTCACATCGTTTATTTATTTCCTTATTTCCTTTCCTCACTGGGCTATTTTTCCCTGTTGGAGCCCTTGGGCTTATAGCATCTTGGTTTTCCAACCAGGGATGTAGCTTGGCTAGGAATAATAATAATAATATTATTATTATTATTATTAAATGCTAAGCTACAACCCTAGTTGGAAAAGCAGGATGCTATAAGCCCAGGGGCCCCAACTGGGAAAATAGCCCAGTGAGGAAAGGAAATAAGGAAAAATAGAACATTTTAGGAATAGTAACAATATTAAAATAAATATTTCCTATTTAAACTATAAAAACTTTAACAGAACAAGAGGAAGAGAAACTAGATAGAAAAGTGTGCCCAAGTGTACCCTCAAGCAAGAGAACTCTAACCCAAGGCAGTGTAAGACCATGGTACAGAGGCTATGGCACTACCCAAGAATAGAGAACAATGGTTTGATTTTGGAGTGTCCCTCTCCTAGAAGAGCTGCTTACCATAGCTAAAGAGTCTCTTCTACCCTTACCAAGAGGAAAGTAGCCACTGAACAATTACAGTGCAGTAGTTAACCCGTTGGGTGAAGAAGAATTGTCTAGTAATCACAGTGTTGTCAGGTGTATGAGGACAGAGGAGAATCTGTAAAGGATAGGCCAGACTATTCGGTGTCTGTGTAGGCAAAGGGAAAGAACCGTAACCAGAGAGAAGGGTCCTATATAGTACTGTCTGGCCAGTCAAAGGACCCCATAATAATAAAAAGATAATAATAATAAAAATAATAATAATCGGCTGCCCTGCCTGACATCGCTTAGATCCCGGTAGTGTATGTTCACGTGTTGTACCATTCACTAGCGTCCTTGCTCCTAGCAGCAAGGAGTTCTGGCATGGTTAGGTTGACAGTTCGAGACGTGTGGTGTGTCTCTTATGTTTTTAGTCATCATAGACAATAAATGTTTATTTTAATATGACATAAAGCGTGTATTGAATGGAATTCCTTAAGAGAATGTACATTAAATATAAAGTGAAGATTTTGTAAATGAAATTTCACTAGAGGATAAAAATTAATGTTTTTTTTTCTTTTCTTTTTTTTTGGCTGCTTCAAAAATTAGGATTTATAGATTTTTAGGGATTGAATTAATAGGCTTTCTAAGAAAATTTGCAATATTCCTTCTAGTTACGCAAATGAAAAAAATTATAATTGTGATTAAAAGAGAGTTTTAGATCGGTCCTTAAAAAAAGAATGTAATTTATAACGCTAAATTGAACAAAGCTATGTTCACTTGAACATTTAAGAAATATTTATTGAGGTGTTCAGAAAAAATAATAAGTTTTAGATCAGTCCCTTAAAAAAGTCAATTTTGTAACGCTAAATTGAACACAGCTATGTACACTTAAAAATTTTAGAAATATTTAAAGAAAAAATATTAGACATTTAGAGGTAGTGATTTTAGATGAAACTTTATTGCCTTTATACCGATGAATGGGCTCCTGAATTTTCAGACCAAGTCAGATTTCATGAATATTCAGGAAACAGAAATCGTTTCTCAGAAATTAAAGCTGATGTTCTGTTGGGATATTTGGGGCCTGTATGCAGGTTGGTTAAAAGTCATTCATTTGAACAGGTGATAAATTTTTCTCACTAATATTGTGTAAAATCCAAATTGGATGAAAGAAGAATCTATGGTAAGCAGCTCTTCTAGGAGAAGGACACTCCAAAATCAAACCAATACTGTCTAGTCTTGGGTAGTGCCAGAGCCTCTGTACCATGATCTTCCACTGTCTTGGGTTAGAGTTCTCTTGCTTGAGGGTACACTTGGGCACACTATTCCATCTTATTTCTCTTCTTGTTTTGTTAGAGTTTTTATAGTTTATATGGGAAATATTTATTAGGACACTCTAAAATCAAACCAATGTTTTCTAGTCTTGGGTAGTGCCATAGCCTCTGTACCATGACCTTCCACTGTCTTGGGTAGTGCCATAGTCTCTGTACCATGATCTTCCACTGTGTTGGATTAGAGTTCTCTTGCTTGAGGGTACCCTTTGGCACACTATTCTATCTTAATTCTCTTCCTCTTGTTTTGTTAAAGTTTTTATAGTTTATGTAGCAAAAATTTATTTTGATGATAATACTGTTCTTGAAATATTTTATTTTTCCTTGTTTCCTTCCCTCACTGGGCTATTTTCCCTGTTGGAGCCCCTGGGCTTAGAGCATCTAGCTTTTCCAACTAGGGTTGTAGCTTAGCAAGTAGTAATAGTAATAATATTAGTTTCGAAAATACTGTTTAATTTTCCTTATGTACATAGGCTTGATGGGAGTGATTAGCCAATGTGTATTCGAATGTACGAAAGCTAGCGTCCTCTGTAGGAATCCATTAATATCTAAAGCTTACCAAACTCATGGGTGGTTTTATAAAGATTACATTTCGCGAAACGCACAGATATAAATATATATTCCTCATCGTTCTTTTGCTAACTTTACTTGTAAGAATTACTTGATTTATTTGGGAGAAATCAGGGAAGATTTTGGCTGAGAGATTAGTTCACCAAAATTTTAACTGGGCTTCACAAGGCACTAGAAGGGTTGGAAGACCCAGGCCTACATGGTTGAGGACTATGAACATGAAGTAGGAGATGAATGGAGAATTATTGATTTAAGAGCTCAAGATAGACACGTCTGGCGAAATATAACCGAGGCGCCTTGCGTCAATAAGCGTAGGAGGAGATGATGATGACTTTAATTAATGAAAATATAAAGACGCGATTAAAGTCTGTTTCATGTTCGTTTTAGATTGCCCTTCCTTATGTAAGACTCGACATTATTATTATTATTATTGTTATTATTATTATTATTATTGTTATTATTATTATTATTAATTGCTAAGCTACATCCCTAATTGGAAAAGCAAATGCTATTAGCCCAGGGGTCCAACTGGGAAAATAGCCCAGTGAGGAAAGGAAACAGGGATAAATAAAATATTTTGAGAACAGTAACATTGAAATAAATATTTCCTATACAAACTATAAAAACTTAAACAACAGGAAGAGTACCCTCAAGCAAGAGAACTCTTAACTCATACACCAATTAATACATCAGACCCATAAGTATTTGAGTCCAGTGCTATTTTTAACCTCAAAGGGGTCGGTATTTCATACCGCGACATTCCTGGGTTTTTCAGACTTGTTTTTAGATGAAATTACTCTTGATGCTAGTTTTTTTTTATGATGTCTTATCTGTCATCGGGATGTTAAGAATTTATAGAGGTAAAAAAAAGAAGTGTTACGAGTTTCTCTTGATATTTAGAAGACTTTCATCAACTTTTTAAAGTGTAAATGTATTCCCAAATGCCTTTATATGTTTTGTCTTTATTCACACCATTTGTTTTGTAAAAGTGATTTAATATGTAGGTTTGCGTAAGTGATGTTTATTTTTATCTCTAATCGGTTGGTAACCAGGCTTGCTGTCCTATTTTGAGTATTATCTAACACTTAGAGGTAATTTTATAATCGAATTTAGGTAATGTGGGTTTAGATGTAATTAAAGTTTAAACAAAGTTAGATTACAACGTCTTTGATGCGATATTTTTATTACTTGTTTACTTGTTTTGGGTTTAAATCCAACCCTCCACTGAAGTCGAGTGAACTACTTCTCGGGTGGGTCCATATCAATCATCTAACGAAACATTTTCATTATAACTTATACAATTCTTTGATTGTAGCATCTTCCAAATCATATGATCTTGTGAAAAGTAACGTCTTTAGTTTCTTCTTAAATTCAATTGCTCCCTTTAGGTCCTTCATTTCAGTATTGAAATTTTTGATAATAAAATTGCTGTTAATATTAATTTTACATGACTACTTTGAAATTTTATGCCAAACTTTATTTCCCAATAAGACTTGGAGTCTTCTCAGGAGTTTTTTTTAAGAATCAATGAATAATTTTTTTTTCAGGAAGTTTTTAAAAAATCAATTGGTTTTATTTTTTTCGATTCAAGAGGCTTCTTTGTCTTTATTCTCAGTAATAGGAGCTTCACTATTTTATTTTCAAATTCCGGAGTAGATAATGATATATTTTAGCTTTATTTTTGTATCACTCATGGAAATTTCTACTCGCTAACTGAGGTGTGGTTTATTTCCTTTTTTAAAGTCGATTTTTTTGTTATTTCGATGAATTTTTTCGCTTTTTAAATTTCGAGGCTTTCTCGCTTTTTAAATTTCGAGACTTTCTCGCTTTTTAAATTTGGAGGAACTTTCTCACTTTTAAAAATTCTAGGAACTTTCTCACTTTTCAAATTTCGAGGAAATATTTCTTGCTTTTTAGATCTTGAAGCTTTCTCACTTTTGAAATTTCGAGGAACTTTGTCTCTTTTTTAAATTTCGAGGAACTTTCTCACTTTTTTAGATTTCGAGAGACTTTCTCTCTTTTTGAAGAACTTTATCATTTTAAATTTCTAGGAACTTTCTCACTATAAATTTCTAGGAACTTTCTCACTATAAATTTCTAGGAACTTTCTCCCTTTTTAAATTTCTAGGAACTTTCTCACTTTTTAGATTTCGAGGAACTTTATCACTAAATTTCGAGGAACTTTCTCCTTTTTTAAACTACGTGGAACTTTCTCCTTTTTAAACTACGTGGAACTTTCTCACTTAAAAATTTCGAGGAACTTTCCATTTTTATGCCATGGAACTTTCTTATTTTTTGAGTTTTCGAGGAATTTTTTTTAACTTTAATTTCGAGGAACTTTCTCATCTTTTAAATTTCGATGACCTTTAATCACTTTAAATTTCGAGGAAGTTATAATTTTTTAAATTCCCAGGGACTTTCTCTTATAAATTGCGAGGAAACTTTCTCACTTAAATTTCAAGGAAATTTCCACTTCAATTTCAAGAAACTTTTCACTTCGAATTTCAAGGAACTTTCTCATTTTTTAAGATTTTGAGGAACTTTCTCACTTTAATTTCAAGGAACTTTTTTCACTTAAATATCGATGAACTTTCTAAGGAACTTCTTCACTTTTTAAATTTCGATGGACTTCCCAATGATCAATGACATTCACTCGGCGCTGAGTTTTTATTTGGTCTTTTAAAAAAAACTTGATAGATTGTTGTCCGGGATATTTAAAAACATCAGTCCCAAATTTTATTTGATTTTCAAAGGAAAAAGTTCACTGATAAAATATTGTCTTAGAAATTTAAAAAATCAAAGTCCCACATTTTATTTGATGCTTTTTTTTAAATTGACTGTTCTCTCCCCCCCCCCCCCGAAAAAAAAATCAGTCGCATATTTAGTTTGAGTTATTTTGATAGGCTAATAAAATGGTATCGGTTGAAATGAAAAAAAACAGTTTAATTTTATTTGATGTTTAAAAAAATTGACTGGTGGGTGTTGTCCATGAAATATCAATGAATAAAAGTACCATATATTATTTTGTTAATTAAAGTTAAGGAAATATGCATATCCTCACATTTTATCCTCCCATCCTGGAAGTCATGGCTAAAACATCCACTTTCTACCTTGGACTAATATTTCCTACATTCTTACGTTTGCTGGATTTGATTGCCTTTAATTCTATTACTCAAGTCACTTCGTCAAACCATAAAGCCTTCTTTACTTTTCTTGGTTTTTATAACATTTCAAATATTGTTACGTGTTTCAAGATCATCTTACATTTTAAACCACATTTCAAACTTGATTTTTTTTATTGCAATATTTTTTCTATCACCATTTTTTTTTGTACTCACAATTTTTGTATTACCAAATTTTTTAGCATTGTCATTTTTGGAATTACCAATTTTTTGCGTTACCATTTTTTTAGTATTGCCATTTTTGTAACCAATATTTTTTATTATTATTTTTTATTACAAGGTTTTTTTTCCTTGCGCCAGTTCTGATTTATTTCATTAGGTCAAGGCATCCTCTATATGCCTTCCATGAATTTTCCATTTCGTTTAGAAAGTGATTTTCATGAAAACATCAAATCCAGTATATCCAATGAGTGTTTAGTTCGTTGCTTATCATGCATGGTTTATTTATTTTCTTTCTTCACTGGCTATTTTTCTTTGTTAGAGATATTTGGCTAGTAGTATATGACTTTCAATTAGGGTTATAGTTTAGCTAATAATAATAATAATAATAATAATAATAATAATAATAATAATAATAATGATGATATTAATAATTGTTGGAAAGGTAATTTCCAGTACCTAAGAAACTTGATACTGTGAATTAGCAACATTAAAGCATTTGGTTTAATATTGATAATTTTCATAACTGTTTCTATTGGTGTACCATAGTTCCATAATCTTTCTATTGGTGTACCACAGTTCTATAATCAATCTAGAATGTGGAATGGCTCTTTCAATTTAAAGAACATTCAATTGAAATGTTTCTATGTATTATTGTCTTTAACCTCTGAATGTTTTGACTACATTTTCTTGGACAAAAAGAAAAATAATGTTTACAAGTAGATATAAATACTATAATGCCTCAGTAACATTTTGGCTTTCCCCCATAGACTGGTTAGCTTTTTGTCGAAATAAGCTAAATTTGGAAGACCCTTCTAAAAAAAAAGTAACTCACCAAAATAGCGGGCTGGCCATATTCGTTTCTTGTATTTGCGAGAGATAAAACCAATCGTGAACGAAATTTCGTATTCACCCCCCCCCCTCCCCCTCCTCCTCATTGATTAGCAAACGAAAAATAAAACGTTTGGGAAATGGCCCACCGTAATGAGAGAACCGCGAATTCGTCCGATGCGTTATGTTGGTATATATAGCTCTAGGTGGTCTCGGACATTCTGTTTTGGGAATATGTTTTCAGGTCATTTGGAGCAAAGGCGGCACTTGTTTCCTTTTGTGGCAGTTTCTCTCGTTTTTTTTAATTCAGGTTAATTAAGGGGATTCTCGCATTTTCTCTTCTAATAAAGGTTAATTTCAGGTGATTCTTTCTTTCTGTTCTAATTCAGGTTAATTTCTGGTGGTGCTCTCATTTCTCTTTTAATTCAGGTTAATTTAGTTTATTTTCTCTTCTAATTCTGGTTAATTTCAGGTGATTCATTTCTGTCTTTTCTAATTCAGGTTAATTAAGGGAATTATCTCAATTTCTCTCATTTCTAATT
>NC_090752.1:5907507-5912004 GCF_036898095.1 Palaemon carinicauda
TTTTTAAAGCACGTTGATGTTCGCGTTATAGCATTTTTCATTGTGTTGTTTTCGTTTCCTGCCTCGTAAAAATTGATTAGAGTTGAAAGCTAATAGTCTCTATTATTCATTATTTTTTTTTGTTAATAATTCCTTGATGTTCTTAACACGACAATTGAGTCTTAGTCCCTATTTGAAGCTATGGTTGTTTGGGAGGGTTTATTAAAAAATAGACTGTTTAAGGACCTTGGTTTAGTCCAGGACGTACAATAACCTCCAATGCAGGACTGTCCAGTGACTTTTTTTTTTTTTTTTTTTTTTTTTTTATATTATTTAGGGTTGCCCAATGACATTTTTCTAATCCTGGAACATTCATCAAATCTTTTCTAGTTCATTACAGTCTAATAACCTTTTCCAGTTCAGGACTGTCCAAGGTTTCTTTTTAGTATAGGACCGTCCAATGATTTACCTGGTGAGGCATCAGCAACCATTGCCTGGTCCTTCCTGGTCCTAGCTTGGGTGCTGAAGATATGTATATAGGGTCAGTCTCTAGGCCTTGCCACCGTGCCTTGCCTCTGCCATCCATGAATAACCTTTAAAACCATTCTGGGAAGTGTAGGAGAACCTGTAGGTTTACGTAATGAGGCATTAGTAGCCATTGCCTGATCTTTCCTGGTCCTAGCGTTGGTGTTAAAAATATGTACATATGATGTCTCCAGGGTATTGTCACCATCCCTTGCCTCTTCCATTCATGAATGACCTTTAAAACCATTCTGATAAGTTTTAGAGCTTGTAGGTTTACCTGATGAGTCATCATTAGCCATTGCCTGACCCATCTTGGTCCTAGCTTGGGTGTTAAGAATATGTATATGTGGTTAGTCTCCAAGGTATGTTACTGTTCCTTGTCTCTGCCATCTATGAATGACTTTAAACCATTCTGATAAGTTTTTAGAGCTTGTAAGTTTACCTTCTGAGTCATCAGTAGCCATTGCCTGGCCCATCTTGGTCCTAGCTTAGGTGTTGAAGATATGTATATAGGGCCAGTCTCCTGTGTATTGGCACTGTTCCTTGTCTCTGCCATCCATGAATGACCTTTAAAAGCATTCTGATAAGTTTATAGAGCCTGTACGTTTACCTTCTGAGTCATCAGTACCCATCGCCTGGCCCTTCTTGGTCTTAGCTAGGGTGTTGAAAATATGTATGTGGTCAGTCTCCAGGGTATTGTCCCCGTCCCTTGCCTCTGCCATTCACGCTTGACCTTTAAAGCAATTCAGATTCAGGCTTACCGATTTCAACGTGATATGCTCATGGAAGTAATGAAATATCCGACGTCTTTTTTCGGTCTCATCCAGTTCCCATGACTACCATAAAGATTTTGCCCCGGGTGAAAATGAAAGTTGGGGAAGCAAAGGCGGTGGAAGAAAAAACTTATCGACTTTTAGTATTCTCAGGAATTATTTTATATCGGCCTTTGATGTTTTGAGCTGGGGATCTGTGAGACTACCAAGGTTATTTTACCTTTTTCGTTGTCTGTGAAATATTCTGATCGATGTTTTATGTTCTTGGAATTTGTTGTTATCGACCTTTTGATATTGTGATAGATTATATCTTATTGGTCTCTTAAAATACCTTGTCAGTTGTAATGTATTTCAATTGTGGTTGGTGTTTAGGAGTACTCAGTAGTGACGTATGTAGATGACATAATAACAAGTACTGGATACATTTTTTTTTATCTTACAAAACATTTTTTTTTTCAGAATATTGTGGGGTCATAAAGAACGTTATTTTTTTTTCTCTAACAAGACTTTTCTTGTAAAGTAATCGTTTTTTTTTTTTTTTTTTTTTTTTTTTTTTTTTTTTTTTTTTTTTTTTTTTGTATGAATTCGTCGGAATTGACTTTGTTTCCAGACTTGTGATGTGTTTCCTTTAGACCAGCAATCTATTTTTAAACGTTTGATGTCGATGGTTATGTCTTCTGCAAGTTATTTTTAAACGTTTTATGTATGCGTTGTCTTTTGTTAACTATTCTGCACTTTTGATGTATGTGTTATGGCCTTTGCAATCTATTTTCAACGTTTTATTTATATCTTTCTGTCTTGTTAGTTATTCTGAACAGTTGACGTCTGTGCTTATATCTTTTGCAATCAATTTTGAACGTTTTCTTTATGTTTTTGTCTTGTTAGCTATTCTGAATGCTTGATGTCTATGCATATGTCTTCTGCAGTCTATTTTGAACGTTTTATTTATATCTGTCTTGTTAGCTATTCTGAACGCTTGATGTCTATGCATATGTCTTCTGCAATCTATTTTGAACGTTTTATTTACATCTTTCTGTCTAATTAGTTATTCGGAAAGGTTGATGTCTATGCTTATATCTTTTGCAATCTATTTTGAACGTTTTATTTATATCTTTCTGTCTTATTAGTTATTCTGAACAGTTGACGTCTGTGCTTATATCTTTTGCAATCAAATTTGAACGTTTTCTTTATGTTTTTGTCTTGTTAGCTATTCCGAACGCTTGATGTCTATGCTTATGTCATCTGCATTCCATTTTGAACGTTTCATTTATGTTTATTATGTCTTTTTGTTAGATATTCTAAACGTTTGATGTACATGTTTATATCGTTTGCAATCTATTTTGAACGTTTTATTTTTATGTTATATCTTTGGTTAGCTATTGTGAATGTTTGAACTATGTATTATGGCCTTTACAATCTATTTTGAACGTTCTATTTATGTTTGTGTTTTTGTTACCTATTCATAATGTTGGATGTCTATGCTTATGTCTTTTGCAATCCATTTTGAACTTTTTATTTATGTTTATGTCTTTTTGTTAGCTATTCGTAATGTTTGATGTCTATGCTTATGTCTTTTGCAATCTATTTTGAACGTTTTATTAATGATTGTGTCTTTTTGTTAGCTATTCTGAACCTTTGATGTATTTATTTATGACCTTTGCCATCTATTTTGATCGTTTTAGTTATGTTTCGGTCTTTTCTAGCTGTTCTGAATGTTTAATGTATATGTTTATGGCCTTTGCGATCTATTTTGAATGTTTTATTTATGTATATGTCTTTGTTAGCAATTCTGAACGTTTGATGTATGATTATAGCCGTTGCAATCTATTTATAGCTTTACTTATATTTTTGTCTTCTGTTAGCTATTCTCAATGTTTAATGTATATGTTTATATCTTTTGCAAATTGAGGTAGCAAATAGATATAAACTGCATGTGATAAATCATCACCGATCAGCGTTATTTGATTCTTCAATGTTCAATTTAGGAAAACACGAGTTTGTATTTGATGCTATTGCATCGCCTGTAATCTAAGTATACAGTACTGTATTGAAAATTGTAACTTCAGGTAAATGGTTTTTTTTTCCACTACGTCTGTAATTTTAGAATATTGTCTCCTGGTATTGGCTCGGTTTACAAGTGCATGTTACAAAGTGGAGAAGTAGTGTTGGATTTTATGATTTTACTAGAATACTTAGAGTGTTTCTGATTTGATATTTTACATTGTAATGTATAATGTTCTTTTCCAAACATTTGATTACGATGATCCAGGTTCTACGGGATATTAAAAACGATATTAAGAAAAGACGGATGCATATATATCAAGTAAAAACTATTATATATATATATATATATGTGTGTGTGTGTGTGTGTGCGTGTATGTATGTATGTATGTATGTATGTATGTGTGTGTAATATAATTTGTCATCCCTATTTATAGTTTACATTTCTCTTCTCTCTCTCTCTCTCTCTCTCTCTCTCTCTCTTGTTCTTTTCCAAACATTTGATTACGATGATCCAGGTTCTACGGGATATCAAAAACGATATTAAGAAAAGACGGATGCATATATATCAAGTAAAAACTATTATATATATATATATATATGTGTGTGTGTGTGTATGTATGTATGTATGTATGTGTGTGTGTAATATAATTTGTCATCCCCTATTTATAGTTTACATTTCTCTCTCTCTCTCTCTCTCTCTCTCTCTCTCTCTCTCCTTACATTAAGAAGCACTAAAAAACATAACCATTTTTTTTTCTCTTACGATTTCAGGGCGCCAGCGGCGGCAGTTACGTAGGCCCTGGGGCCGTTGGGGGCGTGGGAGGTGGCGGCGGGGTGGTGGAGGGGGCCCGGACGGGGGGAGCCTTTGCCCCAGACTCCCCGTATTTCCCCTTCACTAGCCCCCCTCGACGGCCCCTCCCACACACTACAGCAGGTAAGTTTTTTTTTCACTCCAGGTTTTAAATTTTTGGTATTGATGACCATTGTCATTGTAACGCCAGTTCAATCACTCGATCGTTGGCTCGTAGATGATTCTCGTTTTGTTAGTTTTTTTTTTTTCTTATCTTTTCTTTTTAAGAATTTTTTCAATATTTCTGTTTTCTGTACCGGTGACCATTGTCATTGTAACGCCGGCTTAAGCCTTCGATCGTTGGCTTGTAGATGATTCTCGTATTGTTATTTCACGATTTTATTTTATATCATTATTCCAGGTTTT
>NC_090752.1:5917504-5920004 GCF_036898095.1 Palaemon carinicauda
CTATATACATATTCGTAAGCTAAAACGTCCTAGGAACCCGCCGTGACCATTCTCGCATCGGCGATGGGAATTAAGGTCAGCTCCCCTCGGGGAAAAGAGTAGCCCGAAACATGATACCAGGTGGAGGAGGTCATTGCGTCGAAAGTCTCCCCTTAATGAGATGCAAAAACGCCCCAAGGATCGTTTAATAATGAGACTTTCCGCCTTTCGGTTCATCCCCTGTGACCAGAGAGGTTTTTCAAGTTGGGCAAAAATCTTGTGAGGTTGTGGCTTAGCAAGTAATGATGGTGATAAGTGCAATTTTCATATATACAGTATTTAAATGAGTAGTTAAAGGTGCAATTATGAATTTATGTATGTTAATATATTTTGATGTATTTGCAATATTATTCTTGTGAGGTTGTAGCTTAGCAAGTAACAATGGTGATAATGATAAGTGCAATTTTCTTACATACAGTATTTAAATGAATAGTTAAAGGTGCAATTGTGAATATAAATTTATGTATGTAAATATATTTTGATGTATTCACAATATTATTCTTGTGAGGTTGTAGCTTAGCAAGTAATAATGGTGATAATGATAAGTGCAATTTTCATACATACAGTATTTAAATTAGTTAAAGGTGCAATTTTTGAATATGAATTTGTGTATGTTAATATATTTTGATGTATTTATAATATTCTTGTAAGTTTGTAGCTTAGCAAGTAATAATGGTGATAATGATAAGTGCATTTTTCATACATACAGTATTTAAATTAGTTAAAGGTGCAATTTTGAATATAAATTTATGTAAATATATTTTGATGTATTTATAATATTATAAATTGTAAAAAAATTTGAGTGTATATTTTTAAATAACAGAATAACAATATTTATATGTACATGAATAGTTAAATATGCAATTGTGAAAGTCGCGTGAAGAGCAATATTCATGTATTTTAGATAAATTGTTAAAGGTGCTATTTCGAATACAAATTTATATATGTAAATATATTATGATTTATCTACCAAATTTAAATGTCTATATCCTAATAAATGAAAAACTTGCATAGTTAAATGTGCAATTGAGATTATATGTTAATTACAGTATATATTATGATGTATATACCAATATTATAAATTGTAAAAATTTTAAATATATATTTTCTAATAAAAAAAAAAGAATATTCATGTGCACTTGAATAGTTAAATGTGCAATTTTGAATATATGTTAATTATAAAATTTATATATTTAGATATATTATGATTTATATACAATAATATAGAATGTAAACAATTTAAATATATATTTCCTAATAAATAGTTAAATGGGCAATTGTGAATACATTTTAGTTACAAAATTTTTATATGCAAATATATATGGATATCCAATATTGTAAAAAAAAAATGAATTTATTTTTTTTTTATATAAAAGAAAACCAATATTCATATGTACTTGTTAAATACAGAATGACTTTGTTGTTGTTGTTTTCCCGCTGTAATTTTTTTTTCTCTGCTGGCCATATAGTGATTACTATTGATTTCAGAATTGGTTTTTTATTGCGTTATAATTTTTATAATTTGTAAAGGAAGTCTATTTCTTATAGATATTATTCTTTTATTTAGACTGAAAATCTCTCTCTCTCTCTCTCTCTCTCACTCTCTTTATATATATATATATATATATACATATACATACATATATATATATATATATATATCTGCAAATTTTGTTGAATAAGAGATTGAAATTGATATATCACAAGAAGGGAATTGTTATCTATCCATGTACTATGATTCTATACTCCCTCTTAGGAAAACCTTTTATAAATAACTGTTTTTGGGCGAGGGGTAACCCTTTTGAAGGTGCCTTAATCTCCCACTTTCCCTCTCTCACTCTTCCCTCTCTCACACCCTCTCTCACTCTCCCTCTCTCACACCCTCTCTCACTCTCCCTCTTCGCTGGGTGCCATCGCCGTCCGCTGTCTCGTCCTTGGTAGGATACTAGTCCGCATTTTGTCTCTTAGTTGCTACCTTATCGAGAGGGTTCTCCGCCCCCCTAGCCCCTAGCCCACACCCCTCTCTTCCTAGAGAGGGGGAACTGGGGTGGGGGTATGGTAGGTGGTTCCACAGTATAACAAAGATTCCCCACTCCCCTTTATTTGGCCATTGCAACTCCAGTGCACTCCATTTCTCCGGGGGTGTGGGAGTTTCACGCTCTACTGGGCAAAAATGATCCTAAACGAGCACAGTTCTCGCTGTTGGGACTCGTTAAGCCGGGCACACGTGTTAATTACGACCACCCTTAATGAACCGAGTACAATATTTACACCCAAAGTTGACAGCCTTCGTTTGGGGCGCGCCGAGAAAATTGCATGAAATATGGCTCCAAAGTCACTGGCTTAAAGCTTTCCCTCCTCTCTCTCTCTCTCTCTCTCTCTCTCTCTCTCTCTTATTCTCTGTAATTGGTTGCTTTATATGGAGGCCAAAAATAGTTATGCTATTGAAAACTCTCTCTCT
>NC_090752.1:5925004-5937504 GCF_036898095.1 Palaemon carinicauda
GTCCTTCATTCATTAATTACACAAAAGTCCTAATAACCCATAATGAATAAAGAGAAAAAAGAACAGTTTTCATATAAATTCTTACAAAACTTAAGGTTTTTTGAAACGCATTTTTTCAATATCCCCAATTTTAGCCAAGAAATTAAATATCATCATACATTCCATGTAATTGAAAGTTTTTGCAAATTCCCCCAAAAAACTCGTTTGCTGCTCTTTCGGAACTCTCGAAGATACAAGTTCTGTGACCTGCGAATTTTGGTAGCCGAGTTGCAGATGACTTTGCCGGAAACGTTTGCGAAGATTTTAAAGGTTAATTTTTGGTTGTTTTTGGTTTAAGTGTTTATTTGTTGTTTGTGCGTTTGAGTGGTAGCCTTTGTTAGTGAGGGTATTTCATAAGGTCGATTATTATTATTATTGTTGTTGTTGTTGTTAATATTATTATTATTATTATTATTATTATTATTATTATCATCTTTAGTTTTGCCTGAAACGTTGCGAAGATTTTAAAGGTTCATTTTTGGTTGTTTTTGTTCAAGTGTTTATTTGTTGTTTGAATGCTAACCGTTGTTTGTTAGGGTGTTTCATAAGGTTGATTGTTATTATTATTGTTTTTGTAATTATTGTTATTATTGTTGTTGTTATTATTATTGATATTATTATTATTATTGTTATTATTATTGTTATTAATATTTTTTTATTATTAATATTGTTATTATTATCATTATTATTATCATTGCTATTATCATTGCTATTATTATTATTATTATTATTATTATTATTATTATTATTATCATCTTTAGTTTTGCCTGAAACGTTGCGAAGATTTTAAGGTTAATTTTGGTTGTTTTGGTTAAGTGTTTTTCTTAAAGTGTTTATTTATTGTTTGAGTATTAGTCATTGTTTGTGAGGGTTTTTTATAAGATTGATTATTATTATTGTTGTTGTTGTTGTTGTTGTTGTTGTTGTTGTTGTTATTATTATCTTTTGCTATGGTAGGCAGCGCTTCTAGGAGGACACTCCAAAATCAAACCATTGTTTTCTAGTCTTGGGTAGTGCCATAGTCTCTGTACCATGGTCCTCGACTGTCTTGGGTTAGAGTTCTCTTGCTTGAGGGTACACTCGGGCACACTATTCTATCTAATTTCTCTTCCTCTTGTTTTGATAACGTTTTATAGTTATATAGGAAATATTGATTTTAATGTTATTGTTCTTAAAATATTCTATTTTTCCTTGTTTCCTTTCCTCACTGGGCTATTTTCCCTGTTGGATCCCCTGGGCTTATAGTATCTTGCTTTTCAACTAGGCTTAGCAAGTAATAATAATGATAATAAGAATAATAGTAATAATAATAATGATAATAATAATAATAATGACAATGATAAGAATAATAGTAATAATAATAATAATAGTAATAATAATAATAATAGAAGAGACGCAGCCTGTTGCACCATTCATTCTTTTGCTTGATGTACTCTTTCATTGTTTTTTTGTTCTCTTTTTGTCTTTGTCTCTCTTTCATGTATTTGTTACGGGTGAATGACGTCGATTTCAATAAGATATTGAGCACATTTATTTTTGGGGTCTTACAAATGTCATTCCATTGTAATGATTCAACGAGTTTTGTTTGTTTGTTTACGAGAGTCAATGGTATTAATTTTGTCTAACTTTCTAATTTTGTTTAATGTTTTTTTTTTTTTTTTTTTTTTTTTTTTTTTTTTTTTTATAAATTAGGGGATTTTTATTCTATCGTTATCGAGTTTTGTTTTTTTCACTATATATGATTATATAGAGATGCGTGAATCTTATGTGACTATACATACAATATAGTCTCTCTCTCTCTCTCTCTCTCTCTCTCTCTCTCTCTCTCTTTCTATATATATATATATATACATATATTTACACAATTATATATATATATATATATATATCTATGTATGTATGTATGTATGTATGTAGGTATGTATGTATGTATGTATATAAATAAAAACCGAAATATACGACATAAATAACAACACAGAACGTCATTTTAAATATCACCATCCTTATAGTAACCCTAAAAGTGACTCGATATGGTATATTCAATACCCAGGAATGCCTTTACCTTTCTACATTTTGAAGGTTTCATATCGTATAATGAAAACATGTACAGTATATATGGTCAGTCTCTAGGCCATTGTCTTGCTTGATAGGGCTATGTCACTGTCCCTTGCCTCTGCCATTCATGACCGGCCTTTAAACCTTTTAAGTGTGTTAAGAACAGTGACGTAGACAAGTGTTGCAGGACTTTTGATTTTGACAGTGCATTCCTCAATAATAAATCAAATTTTAATTTTCTTGGTATTGTAGTTTTAGTATTAGTTATATACCCCACGTGGTTATGTGCTGAGCACATGCATACACCGCTTGCCAGAACAGAGGAGCAATGAGATAATGTGTATCTGCGAGCGAAGCGAGCCACGAGCCCATTTTGAATGTTCGTATGAAGTTAAGGGGTCGTCTCTAGTACTTCTATAAATATTTGAAGGGTGATTGAAAACCATAAAGAGGATATCCTTTCAGAAATAATTAGCAATGTAGGATTCTGATATACAGTTAATCACAAAGTACCCGCATCGATGATGTTTTTATTATTCACAAACAAAAATTGTTTGATGATAATGTCTATTCACTGGAGACCTTTTTGAATGTTCATTTGAAGTTAAGGGATTGTCTCTAGTTCTTCTTTAAATGGTTGAAGGATGATTGAAAACCATAAAGAGGATATCCTTTCAGAAATAATTAGCAATGTAGGATTCTGATATACAGTTAATCACAAAGTACCCGCATCGATGATGTTTTTATTATTCACAAACAAAAATTGTTTGATAATAATGTCTATTCACTGGAGACCATTTTGAATGTTCATTTGAAGTTAAGGGATTGTCTCTAGTTCTTCTTTAAATGGTTGAAGGATGATTGAAAACCATAAAGAGGATATCCTTTCAGAAATAATTAGTAATATAGGATTCAGATATACAAGTTATCACAATGAACCAGTATAGAATAATCTTACCGTTTTTCACAAATAAAAATGGTTTATTAAAAGTGTCTACTCAATGAAGACCATTTTAGATAATTCATGGACTGGTTTTTATTTTCGAGTTTCTAATTACATTTTATGGGGTTTTTTCTTTTTAATAATTTCTCTTTATCTTCCTGATAATTATTTTTCGTGAATAATGTTGACCTTATGTAATTTATTTGAAATGATTCTATTGATTTCTGGTATTATTTAACTGTATTGTTTTTCCACTTTGTCTACCTGGACAATTTGTTCCTTAAACTACGAAAGTACTTACATTTATATCGATTTCGGGTATTATTTAACCGTATTGTTTTTTCACTTTCTCTTCCTGGCCAATTTGTTCCTCAAACTGCGAAATATCGCGAGTCTCTGCCACGCTCATCACTGTTGTGATTTTGGCAATGGTTGCTCTCACAGATGATTAACGCCTTCGTCAAATGTCTGTTTCATCGGCTGTTGGTAGGGGGGTGGGGGGAGAAGGGGGTTATTATCTCTCTCTCTCTCTCTCTCTCTCTCTCTCTCTCTCTCTCTCTCTCAACTTCCAAGTCTACAGTTACTTAACAAGACAGCCAAAATACGTTTTTATCCCACACATATAACATTACATAAAGTCAAAATTCTCTCTCTCTATCTCTCTCTCTCTCTCTCTCTCTCTCTCTCTCTCTCTATAAAATTCCAAGTCTACAGTTACTTAACAAGACAGTCAAAAGGCGTTTTTATCCCACACATACAACATCCCATAAAGTCAAATCTCTCTCTCTCTCTCTCTCTCTCTCTCTCTCTCTCTCAACTTCCAAGTCTACAGTTACTTAACAAGACAGCCAAAAGACGTTTTTATCCCACATACATCCCATAAAGTCAAAATTATCTCTCTCTCTCTCTCTCTCTCTCTCTCTCTCTCTCTAAACTTCCAAGTCTACAGTTACTTAACAAGACAGCCAAAAGGCGTTTTTATTCCACACATACAACATCCCATAAAGTCAAAATTCTCTCTCTCTCTCTCTCTCTCTCTCTCTCTCTCTCTCTATAAAATTCCAAGTCTACAGTTACTTAACAAGACAGTCAAAAGGCGTTTTTATCCTACACATACAACATCCCATAGTCAAAATTCTCTCTCTCTCTCTCTCTCTCTCTCTCTCTTTCTCAACTTCCAAGTCTACAGTTACTTAACAAGACAGCCAAAAGGTCTCTCTCTCTCTCTCTCTCTCTCTCTCTCTCTCTCTCTCTACACAATTCGATCTCCCATTTTGTTCCGCAAAAATCGCGCTACTGGTAATTTCTCCGCTGATGGAGCCATTAAATCCGCGCGGGGAAAAAAAAAAGTTCGTCTGCGGTCAGCCGTGTCTGGATGTGTATTTGGCAGACGAGTGGCGTTTTCTTTTGCTATCCGCCGTCTGAATAGTTTTTCGCCTTTGCTAATTCGTACCATTATTAAAAAGGCAACTTTTTCTTTTTTCACCGCCGTTGGACGTGGTCAGCATGGTATCCTGGATGACATATGGTGGGCTGGGTGAGTGAGAGAGAGAGAGAGAGAGAGAGAGAGAGAGAATTTTGACATTATGGTATATGGGATGTTATGTGTGTGGTATAAAAACGGACTTTGGCTGTCTTGTTAAGTGACTAGACTTGGAAGTTGAGAGAGAGAGAGAGAGAGAGAGAGAGAGAGAGAGAGAGATTGTGGGATGGTATGTCTGTGGAATAAAAATATGCTAGGGCTGTCATGTTAAGTAACTGTAGACTTAAAAGTTGAGAGCCTTACCTTATTGCCTTATTTTTTGTTTGGGTTCCCCCAGGTCCCTCAGTGTGAGGCACCTCGTATATCCACCAGAGAGTTGCTAATGCATCTTCCGGTGTATTTTACATCTTCCAGTCTTGGATGGTTTGGGATGCATCTTAGGTATTTATCGAGCTTATTCTTAAACACATCTACGCTCACTCCTGATATGTTTCTTAGATGAGCAGGCAGCACATTAGATAGTCGCTGCATTATCGATGCTGGGGCGTAGTGGATTAATGTCCTGTGCGCCTTCCTTAGTTTTCCTGGTATAGTTTTTGGCACTATTAATCTACCTTGGCTTGCTCTTTCTGATATTTTTAGCTCCATGATGTTTTCAGTAATTCCTTCTATTTGCTTCCATGCTTGTATTATCATGTAGCGTTCTCTTCTCCTTTCTAGACTGTATAGTTTTAAAATTTGCAGTCTTTCCCAGTAGTCAAGGTCCTTAACTTCTTCTATTCTAGCAGTATAGGACCTTTGTACACTCTCTATTTGTGCAATATCCTTTTGGTAGTGTGGGTACCATATCACATTGCAGTACTCGAGTGTACTACGTACATAAGTTTTGTAAAGCATAATCATGTGTTCAGCTTTTCTTGTTTTAAAGTGTCTGAATAACATTCCCATTTTTGCTTTACATTTAGCCAAGTGTTGCTATTTGGTCGTTGCATAACATATTCCTATTTAACATTACACCAAGGTCTTTAATTGCTTCCTTGTTTGTGATTGTCTCGTTACTAGGTCCCTTGTATGCATATACCATTCCTTCTCTGAGAGAGAGAGAGAGAGAGAGAGAGAGAGAGAGAGACTTGCTAAATTATCATAATGAATTAACATCTATGATCTGCCCTTAACTACTGATAACAATTGGATGCTTTAGAAGTCTGTGATTTATTAGTCTTCTATGTTTTTCTTTTATTTTAATAAAAGCTTATTTCTTTGGGAGATTTTTTTTTTAAGTAATAACACTGCATTATTGAACTACGCAAAGTTGCCTAGCCAAGAATACAAGTCATTTTTTCCTTGATCTTTGGAAGCATTTTAGGAATTGTCAGTTTTTTTTTGCTTGTCCGTAATTCAAAAGTTACTTATGAAGGCATTTGTGTTTTTTTTTTTTTTTTTTACTTATATATTCATGGTATTGAAATTTCTATTCTTAGGTTTATGTTGAGTATGTTATTACATCCGCCAACGAAGTTGGAAGGAGGTTATGTTTTTACCCCCGTGTGTGTATGTGTATGTTTGTTTGTGAACCGCTTCCTGGCTCCAATTTTAATCGTAGAGTAATGAAACTTGCAGGGATTAACGGTTATGCAAAAAGCTGGAAATAATTAAATTTTGGAAGGTCGAGGTCAAAGGTCACGGTCAAGCAAAATGTCTAATTCACGTAATCAGCCATAAGTTGGAAACATGCTCACACACACACACACATATATATATGTGTGTGTGTGTGTGTATGTATGTATGTGTGTGTAGATACCTTTCTGAGTGGGGGTACCTTAGCCTAGTGAAAGTATTTGTGTATCGCCATGATCAGCAAAGCTGTATGAGTCAGGTTTACCCATTCAAGGTTGGTTTGCTGTGAGCGATCAGAAAAAACTCTCCCACCATCACCAATCAGCTGCGGCCAGCGTCGTGATAGAAATTACCAAACCCCAGACATGAATAGGGGCATTTCTGAGGCCTTTGTCCTGAAAATACAGTATTTTTTTTACACCTATTAAATACGATTAAGGTGTAAATATAATAGTTGAGTTTAACGAGTAGCCTTCACTGATTTAATGAGAATTTATACGGTCGATTTAGATTGCAGTTTGAGTTGATACATCTATAAATCTCCAAGTAATTGAAACGGAAACTTCTAATACCATTAATTATGAACATTTTATTCCAAGATGAGAGAGAGAGAGAGAGAGAGAGAGAGAGAGAGAGAGCTTGGTTTACACTTATTGTGAACTTTATATTTAATGGAGAGAGAGAGAGAGAGAGAGAGAGAGAGAGAGAGAGAGAACTTCCTGGTTTACCCGTATTTTGAACTTGACACTTAATGGAAGTTTTATTCCGTTGTGTTGGAGCCAAAAGGGTTTATTCCAGATTCAGGTCTGGAGATCGGATTATATGGAGAAGAAAACTTTACTTACTTTACTTTGATGGCTGCTTTTCCGGTCCCATACAGCAGGGGAACCCCACTCTCTACAGGACCTCCACTGTCGTTTTACCTTGTTCGTTCTGAGTATTTAACGTTTCATATCGCATATTGTTCATTTACAGTTAAATCGTCACTGTCAAAGGACTCATGAAAGAAGAAAGTCTTCAGTTTCCTCTTGGAAGCCTTAATGTCTTCAATCATTCGAATGTTTCGTGGGAGCTTATTATATAGTCTCGGAGCCTAAAGTAGACATAAATCTAGATTGCATAAGATTTATTACTTTATTTTATTGAGATTATGCAGTTCTAGGATTTCGATTGCGAGGAAAACAGCTGATTTGAGATTCTTCGTACATCCTCAGAGCTTCATGTTTCTTGTAATATTGTATTTTGTTTGTTTATACTTCTCTCGTACTTTATTTATTTCCTTTTTTCCTTTCCTTACTGGGCTATTTTTCCCCGTTGGAGCCCTAGGGATTGTAGCATCTTGTTTTTCCAACTAGGGTTATAGCCTAACTTGTAATAATAATAATGATAATAATAATTATGATAATAATAATAATATTAGTAATAATAATTATGATAACAATAATAATAATATTAATAGTAATAATAATAATTATGATGATGATGATAATAATAATAATAATAATGATAATAATAATAATAGTAATAACAATAATATCGTGGAACAGGGATAAATGAAAAATATCTTGACTTCATATTTGATGGGCCGCTCTGACATATCATCATCAGCCATAACTAGTCCACTGCAAGACAAAGGCCTCAGACATGTCCCTCCACCCGCGTCTGTTTATATATCATCATCATCCGTTACTTTTCAAGCAACTTATTTTTATTTTTTTTTTTATATTTATTTTTCGAAATGCATGGGAAATAGTTATGGGTTCATTTTTTTTATTAAGATATAAGCACTTGTGGTTTTATTTATAACATACTAGAATGGGTAATTTTTGCGAATTTTGTCATTTTAATGTAATATTGCGGCTGGACCTTAGTTTTTATTTCCTGGCGGCAGCTTTTAATTTCAGTAATTGTGTATTGTAATAACCAATATGTGGTCATTTCTTTTGGGCAGTGGTTGAGAATCAGACGAACTTTTCTTGCTTTTATAAAACGCTTCTTTTCCGGATCAGTCTTACTATTATTATTATTATTATTATTATTATTTTATTATTATTATTATTATTGTAGTGCCATAGCCCTTATTATTATTGTAGTGCCATAGCCTCTGTACCATGGTCTTGCACTGTCTTGGGCTAGAGTTCTCTAGCTTGAGGGTACACTCGAGCACACTATTCTATCTTATTTCTCTTCCTCTTGTTTTGTTAAAGTTTTTATAGTTTATACAGGAGATATTTATTTTAATGTTACTCTTCTCAAAATATTCTATTTTCCTTTTTTCCTTTCCTCGCTGGGTTATTTTCCCTGTTGGAGCCTCTGGGCTTATAACATCTTGCTTTTCCAACTAGGGTTGTAGCTTAGCTATTAATAATAATAATATTATTATTATTACCTCCGCTAACGAAGTTGGAAGGAGGTTATATTTAACAACCCTGTTTGTGTGTATGTGTGTTTGTTTGTGAACTGCTCCTGGCCATAATAGTATAGTAACGAAACTTGCAGGAGTTAACTGCTATGTAAAAAGCTGGAAATGATTAAATTTTGTAAGCTCAAGGTCACGGTCAAGCAAAATGTCCAATTTACGTAATCGGATATAAGTTTGGACATCGTTGTCACAGACTTTAAACTTGGTTCATATTTGAGTGTAAAAAAATCCACGCCAATTAATACACGTTAAGGTCAAAAGTCAAGGTCGAAATAAGCTGCCTGGCCGGAGGTTTGCGATCTACTAAGTGGCCCTATAGTTATTATTATTATTATTATTAATTTTATTATTATTATTATTATTATTATTATTTTTATTTTTATTATTATTATTATTGATTGGTGCTTCATTGGCCTTAATTTCGTAATGAACTTTTTCTATTGTTCTTATATTTTTTTCTTCATTACTACATTCCGCCAGTAACTGTGAAAGGGGCATAATTCATTACCTTGCTCATGAAGTATGTCACTTCATAGGTACTGGGGGAATGCAGTAATAAAAAAAAAAATCATTGCAAAATTAACTCCACCGAGGCACCAATTACTTTTGAAAAGCCTTTTTGAAAGAGTCTACTCCCCGATTATTATTATTATTATTATTATTATTATTATTATTATTATTACAGACATCTTTTTCTAAACCGAATATGCACATTTTACGTGGGCATGTCAAACTTTGTACTTTTACCTTATTGTGTCTTGCTTTTCTTCTTTTTTACTCAACAGTGTTACCCTGTCATTTAACTTTTTAAAATTTATTTTCATCAATTTTTTTATAATGTTTAATTTCCATAATTTGCGATGACGTTCTTCCGTTTAAGTCTTTCAGTAGTTCTTCCCAAACTCAACGCATTAACTAAGAGTAGACTTTGAAGTTGAGAGAGAGAGAGAGAGAGAGAGAGAGAGAGAGAGAGAGAGATTATTTATTTCTGTAGGATAAAAATCTACTATGGCTGACTTGTTAAGTAATAGAGCACTTTTTAAAAGTCTTTCCAGAATTCATATTACTTTGATCAAATTTCCTGACAGTATTCTACTTGAATCGAGACTTGCTATGCTTTGGTATGAACCTAAATTTCGGTCTCCTATGATGGAACTAATTTTAAAGTGAATTCTTGTTTGTTCTGAGATGTTGTAATATTATACTATAGAATAATGATGTTGATAATAACTAGAGGGGGACTCAGTAGATCTCAGACCTCCGCCGCAGCAGCTTATTTCTCGACTTTTTGCTTGACCTTTGACCTTAACATGTATTAATTGGCGTGGATTCTCATACACTCAAATATGAACCAAGTTTGAAGTCTCTGTGACAACGATGTCCACACTTATGGCTGATTACGTGAATTGGCCATTTTGCTTGATCGTGACCTTGACATTCCAAAATTAAATGATCTCCAGCTTTTTACATAACAGTTAATCCCTGCAAGTTTCATTACTCTACGATTAAAATTGTGGCCAGGAAGGTGTTCACACACACAAAAAAAAAGTAGAAATGTTTCCGAAAGCTTTGTCCCCTTACCCCGTCAAATTTAGCCTACTTTGTTTTCTTTTAAATGCCCCTTATGTAAAAAAAAAAAAAAAAAAAAAAAAAGAATCATATAAATATGAAAGATGAAAAGCAAATATATTCCTTCATTTAATTTAGAATCTGGTTTAAAAAAGTTAAAAGAGGTAAAACACAACCCCCTTCCAACTTCATTAGCGGAGGTAATAATAGTGTTAGTAATGGCGTATCTTGACGACTATTTTCTTTATTCTTTTCCTCCTTCATGTCATCTCAAAACAGTGCGAAGTTCATATATATTTTTATTTCCATGAAGATTGTCTTGAATTATGGTCAAATCAACCTTTCGTCTTGACATTCATTTTGGTAATTAAAGATTGATAAATTATCGTAGCATTACTGTGGCCCCTCTAAGAAATGCTTTCTTTACAGATGTCATTATATACACTTAACTCTGCTATATTTATCTCTCATAAAACTTGCTTCCCCGGCCATCTCTCAAATTGCAGCAACCATTATTTTACCACAAGTAATTTTGAGTCGACTTGATGTTTATCATATGAAGCATCTCAGACCACATTTTGTTTCCTGTTGTCAACAGTATGGCTTCCTCGCTTACTGCATTCTGGCGAAGCCTTCCGAAGCACTTTGCAAAAAGGCTGTTGGTAATTGTTGTTTAGTTCATGCAATGCCTCTGACCATTTATTATTATTATTATTATAAGCCAAGCTATAGCCCTAGTTGGAAAAGCAAGATGCTATAAGCCCAAGGGCTCCAACAGGGAAAAATAGCCCAGTGAGGAAAGTAAATAGGGAAAGAAATAAGTTACAAGAAAAGTAATAAATAATCTAAATGAAATATTTTAAGAACAGTAGCAACATTAAATTAGATCTTTTATATAGCAACTATAAAAACTTCAAAACAAACAAGAGGAAGAGAAATAATATAGAATAGTGTGTCCGAGTGTACCCTCAAGCAAGAGAACTCTAATCCAAGACAGTGGAAGGCCATGGTACAGAGGCTATGGCACTACCCAAGAGTAGAGAACAATGGTTTGATTTTGGGGTGTCCTCCCAGAAGAGCTGCTTACCATAGCTAAAGAGTCGCTTCTACCCATACCAAGAAGAAATAATTACATTGCAGTAGTTAACACATTGTGCAAAGAAGAATTGTTTAGTATTCCCAGTGTCGTCAGGTGTGTGAGGACAAAGGAGAATGGGGAAAAAATAGGCCAGACTATTCGCTGTATGTGTAGGCAAGCACAAAATGAACCGTAACCAGAGAGAGGGATCCAATGGAGTACTGTCTGGCCAGTCAAAGGACCCAATAACTCTCTAGCAGTAGTATTTCAATGGGTAGTTGGTGCCCTGGCCTACCTACTACCCCATATATTTCTGTTATCTGATTATTATATGGATTTAAGTTAATATTTTGATTGATAATGTCAATAGCATTAGCATGAGAGAACTGAGATTTGAATGCTGAGGTGGCTTATGGGAATATCACTGGAAGATTGGAAAATGATGAAATATGAAGAATGGCAGGTGTAGTGAAGATTACTGAGATGATAAAGAGTGTCACGACTTACATGATGTGGGTCCCTGTTAAGGATAAGGATAAGGATAGGGAATTGGGGAAGGGATAAGTACCCCTGTATACAATCCAGTTTATAGCCCGAAGGCAGGTACTCGGGATGGGAAAGAATAAGGAAAAAGGGAGAAAGAGAAGTACAGGAGAAGAATAAAAGAGAGGGGCAGACCCTCATGCGTTATCAGATAGTATTGGAATCAGTTTGAGAAAAGAAGAGACAGGCAGGGAAAGGAAAGGTTTTTTGGTTCCAAGTCTAGCCCTTGCTACAGGAGTCTGTTCGTCTGACACCTATTATGACGGTTAAAAAAAGGTGTTATTGTTGAAAAATTATGATTGGGTCCCTGTTAAGGATGGATATTGGGTAGGGAGTGAGGAGGGCCTGGGAGGAATCTAAGGGGGGAGAATATCAAGAGGGAGACAGAGAATTAGATGAGATAGAGTGAAGGATGATATGGAGAGATGAGTTTTGGTGGAAGAGGATGCGTTTGATGGAAGGCATTGGAGAGGGCGCATCAGGCAACCGACCCTTTACTTATTATTATTATTATTACTATTATTATTACTTGCTAAGCTACAACCATAGTTGGAAAAGCTGGATGCTATAAGCCCAAGGGCTCCAACAGGGAAAATAGCCCAATGAGGAAAGGAAATAAGGAAAAATTACAAGAAGTTTAAGAACAATAACATTAAAATAAATATTTAATGTATAAACTATAAAAACCTGTGGGGAAGAAGAAGAAGAAGAAGATCAAAAGCATTATCTCGTAAATATTGGTGATATCAAC
>NC_090752.1:5947504-5950004 GCF_036898095.1 Palaemon carinicauda
GCTGTCAGTTTGCTAGTGCGACCCCCACTACTACTACTACAAGTAGGACTTGCCATCTGCGTCCTCCATTACCACTATCTCTTCCTCCATCAGGAGAAACGCGGCCGCCGTCAGTTCCCCCGATCCTTCCTGGCACGCGTGTCGTAGTGTATCCTGTGTGCGGTGATCCCCCCCTTCTCCGAGGCAGTCTGTCTGCTGCCGGGTGCAGAATTATTAACCTTAAAAGATTATTATGCATTTTCCGCCACTGTTTGTTCACTCGTCGAGTGGGTGAGAGGTGTCATTATCCTGTTGAAGCGGCGATGGCTTTTCAAGGAACGGAGAAGGGCAAACCTGACGGTGTCTCACTTCGCTCGGCCGGATGACGGGACTGGTGTTGGTGCTGCTGCTCCTCCTCCTCCAGGTTGACCTTTGACCTCGAGTGTTACTTGTCACGAAAGTGAAATGTTTTGATTTAATTTCGAGTGACATGTTTTGTTAAAGTGTTTGTTTTACAGTTGCTAAAGGGGGATTAATTTTTTTATGCATTCCTTTCGAAAAATGCTTATGCAAATTAGTAATAGCTAGAACCGAATAGATCACTGGTGAAGAGGTTTGAAGTGGTGATTCTGGGATATGGATAAAAGAGAACTTTTCTTCGGGCCTGTTTGTGTTAGGAGCAACATGGTACTTCAACTGCAGTTTGAATATTCGCTTTGTGTTTGTTTATGATTATCAGAAATGAGTACTGGCGTGGCGTCTCTGGAAGTATATGATTACAGTGTATGTGCGTAATAGTTCCTTCGATATCTGACCCCCTCCCCCCCTCCCCCCTCCGTTTTTTAAAGTGCCTATGCTTTATGTGAGCGTCGAAGGAGCATTGCCGTGCCCTCTTGTGTATGTGTGCAGTGTGGTAGAGCAATCAAGGTTTATAGGGTGCCTTAGTTTAGCATGCTTGAGCCGGGATTAAGCGAGCGCTCCTTTGCCGCCCTGTTGGTCGAGCCTTCTGGCACTATGCTGGCGGGGGGCAACAATTCCACGCTCTCACACACCTCTCCCAGGGGCGCTGCCAAGAGCCCGTGCGTTGCTCCTCTCCTGAACGGTTGTGACGAAGGAGGGGCCGGTGCTAATGCTTACGTCGATCGCGATGGGGACGGGGCAGGAGGCCCTCAGGCCTCCGGGGCGTCGGATCCTCTCCTACAACATCAACAGCAGCAGCAGGTGAATGATGGACTTTCGGGAGGCCTTCCTGCAGCTGTCGCCTTGCTTCCCCCATCTTCCTCATCATCCTCGACGTCCTGTAACCTTCCCTCCTCGGGCGTCACCCACGGGGGAAGCCTCGGTGGGAGCGGCACGGCCGCCGCGGGCGGGATTGTCAAATCGGAGGATCCTCTGGATCCTGACCCCTACAGCCTACCCACCGGGCCTTATACCTTGCCCTCGACGACGAACCTCTACCCTCCGACGTTGTATTCCTCGTCCTCCGCAGGGTTGAGCTCGAGTGCCCATCATCACCATCACCCCGCAGCCCCTCAGGCGCATCATCTTCACCCGCCGGAACATCGAGATGTCTTCCCGTCGCCCTTCTCGGCTCTCACTTTTCCGTTCCAGGTAATTCTTGTTGGGCATTCCAGGGATTCACTGGTGGCTTTGCGTTCCCGTTCCAGTTTGGGTGTCATTTTGTGGTTTCCTAAGGGTCATTATATATTTTCCATAGGTGTTATTTAGTTGTTCCTTTAAAGTCATCATATATATTTCATAGTTGTTCCATTGAAATCATTATATACATTCCATAGGTGTCATTTAATTGTTACCTTGAGGTCATCATTTATTTTCCATAGGTGTCATTTAGCTGTTTTATAAGGTCATTATATATTGTCCATAGATGTCATTTAATTGTTTCCTGAAGATCATCATATATTTTCCACAGATGTCATTTAATTGTTTCCTTAAGATCATCATATATTTTCCATATATATATGTCATTTTATTGTTTCCTTAATATCATCATATATTTTCCATTGATGTCATTTAATTGTTTCCTTAATATAATCATATATTTTCCATATATATATGTCATTTTATTGTTTCCTTAATATCATCATATATTTTCCATTGATGTCATTTAATTGTTTCCTTAATATAATCATATATTTTCCATAGATGTCATTTAATTGTTTCCTAAAGGTCATCATATATTTTCCATAGATTTCATTTAATTGTATCCTTAGATCATCATATATATTCCATAGATGTCATTTGTTTCATTAAGGTCATCATATATTTTTCATGAGCATAAATCACGTATCAAATCCTGTCCCAAAATGTAGTAATGTGTAAATCAGCTCTCAAAATACTGCAGTAAGTCACGGAAACATAATATCTTTGCTGTTCCTAGAAAAGTGTAATATATCTAGAATTGAAAATTGAAAAGTTTAGTTACATAATGAAATGTGATTTTTTTTTCTTTACATTGAGCTAGCAGATAGGCCTGCAAGAAGTATGATATTTCTATATGCTT
>NC_090752.1:5952504-5963708 GCF_036898095.1 Palaemon carinicauda
CCCAAGATTTCTTTTGAAAAACTAAAATCTGCTGCTTCTTCATCTCCTTCTTCTTCATCTCCTTCTTCTTCTTCTTCTTTTTCTTTTTCTTCTTCTTCTTCTTCTCTGGAGAGATTTTTCTAGAGAACTGATCTTGGAACACACTCCCTCTTCCTTCCCCGTCTCTCTTTCCCTCTTCTTCTTCTTCTTCTTCTTCCTCTTCTTCTTCTTCTGTGTATGTAATACAGGGTGGTCCAAAAGCAGCTGGACAGTAAATGATTATATTTATTTTGAGATCACACAATATGCAATTATATTTACTAACATAATTACTGCATTGACAATTGAGTTTTACTGTGAACAATAATACAAAAGCCGTAAATTTTATTGTGAACCAAAATGCACTTGTAATAATATAACCCTGGGGCTATAGCATCCTGCTTTTCCAACTAGTTTTGTAATATCTAATAAACAGCTTATTTTAGGCAAGGCATTTCTTAACCTCAAATTTAACTTTTATGTTCTTGATGCTTACCAAGATATTTTATTATTTACGGCTTTCTTGTGTATTTTTATGGCTTGATTGCTTAGTTATGAAAGAGGATCGTGTGTGTTGTACCTACCGTGTGTCACACGACCGTACATAGTTCATTTTGTGTATATATTATGCTTGTATCTTCGCTCTCCCCTCACACTAAAAAGAGCCTGAATAAACATGTCTTTTTTTCTCACCGGTAACGGTGTCGGTTTTGAACATGAAATTTCCTGTTGCATTGAGCTTTTGTATATAAAGGAGAGTGTTCTATCATAAACTCAATCAGTTGCTTTCATCCTGTCTTTGAGTCACAACCTTCTCTCGGACCGTCACAGTGTGATCGGATTCAAATATGTCCCTTCTGTAGGTTTAACTTTTGTATTGAATTGCTCTTTGTAATGTCCGTTATACTAATATTCAAATTCTATACGGATTATAAATTTAATTTCTATTTCTGTTATATGATGTTAGATTTTAGAATGGCATTTAAAAAAAAAATTCTTTTTAGAAAATTATATGTTGATGTTATAATTGTCATATGCTAAGTTTATCTTAAAAAAAAAAAATATTTTGAAATTGAGAGTGCATTCAATTTTGACATTGAAATAAGATTTTCATTGAATATATTGTATTATTGTGTGCCTACTCAAAAATCACTAATACATCCATATTTTTCACGCCCTTTTATGACATAATTTACCTCCAAAGGAGATTTGCGATTTTCTCTCAGAAAAAGTGCACTCCAGAGGGGCCCCCCCCCTCTCTCTCTCTCTCTCTCTCTCTCTCTCTCTCTCTCTCTCTCTCTCTCCAAAGAAGTGCTTCAAGTCTACGAGGTGTAACTTTTCAATAAGCCTATTTTTTTTAAATACATATTCTCATTGAAAGATACCTTTCATCACTTTTGTTAACTTTAGATAAAAGGAAAATTATAAACTAATATGTAGTCTTCATGCTTTTTTTTCCTTATCAATACTTTTTCCATTTTTTATATGAATCAATATTGATTTCCTTCATTCAGACATCGTATAACTAATATTGTCGTTCTTTAAAGAAAAGGAAAATCATATACCAATATGTAGCATAAATGCTATTTTGTCCTTATCAATACTTTTTTAATTTTTTATATGAATCAACATAGATTTTCTTCATTCAGACATTGTATTTCTGGCACACAGATATAGTTTGTTGGGAAAGTCTTCACATCCTATCACTTTGCATTGACTTTTCAAGAAAGGATAATTATTGCCTCCTTTGAATATGCTTTTAATCAATCTTTTGAGATTGTTAATTGATTTCCTCGTTAGATTAGATAACAAAGGATGTAAGTTTTATGTTTATGCTCAATTTTTACAATCTTCAAAGGCATTGTTGAATAGCCAAACTGCGTACAGTAGATAAAGGTAGATCAAATTTATACTTTTGATATTCCACTTCTTGCATGCTTTTTTTTTTTTTTTTTTTTTTTTTTTTTTTTTTTTTTTATTCATGTCCACATTGTATCGTCTTCTAACTTGCTATTAAGGGGATGTTAATTGTTTATATATATATATATATATATATATATATATATATATATACACAGGGTTGTCCAAAAGTATGTGGAATATGTTTATGTATTGGTTATATTATTACAAGTGGAAATTGGTTTGCAAAAAAATTTAAGGTCTTTTGTATTATTGTTTACAATATGATTTAATTGTCAATGCAATAATTGTGTTAGTGAATATAATTGCATCTATGTGTGATCTCAAAATAAATATAATCATTCACTGTCCACCTGCTTATGGATCACCGTGTATGTGTGTATATATATATATATATATATATATATATATATGTATATATATATATATATATATATATATATATATATATATATATATATATATATATATATATGATTTTGTTATATGGGAAGATTAAAAGATTCACTCAAAGAAATCAATAAGCATAAATAAATCCTGGATATTTTAGAAATGAAATAAGTATTCCTGATTTTTTTCCTTGGCAAGCTTCAAGAGACCTGAACACCGTAAAATAGTGATCGAAATAAGAAATTAAATATGTCTTTTTATAGAACCAAGTCGAAAGATTGATGGAAAGATCAAAAGGTGAACTATTGAAATTATATATCACTGGTACATGTTATAGCTCTGATATTTGCCTGCGTGTAAAATCCCTTAAGTGTGTTATAATTTTCTTGGCGATAGATTATTAACCCAATTTGTATATTCACTTTGAATCTATTTACGGTCATTTTAATCTGTATGTCCGGTCGTATTAAAGATAGTAACTATGTCATTTACATATTTTGAATATTTACGGTCATATTAACTATAGTTATTATGTCATTTACATATTCTGAATCTGTTTACAGTCATATTAGCTATAGTAATTATGCCAGCTACATATTCATTTTGAATCTACCGTCAAAATAACTATAGTAATTATGCCATTTACATATTTTGAATCTGTTTACAGTCATATTAACGATAGTAATTAGGCCATTTACATATTTTCAATCTTTTCACGGTCATATTAACGATAGTAATTATGCCGTTTACATATTCATTTTGAATCTACCGTCATAATAACTATAGTAATTATACCATTTACATACTTTTGTACCGTCATATTAACGATAGTAATTACGGTACAACTCGTTTATTTGTCTCGAGTCATCTTCATGTGGCAAATTCGTTAATGCCTGAAGGAAGCAATATGCCGACGTTTGGCTTGTAGCACATTAATGGTGAATTGTTACAAGCGACAAACCAGACCAGTTGCATGGAAGTACTCAAGAGCAAAGAATCATTTGCCGTGCATTGACTTCTCCCTCCCGACCATTAATGGAAGCCAGCGAATGAGCATATGTTGTGAATTCGCCGGAGAGATCCGCTGACAAACGCCCGATATAATTATATGATAGATGGTTGTTTCAAGCAGCAGATCGTCCGGTCGTTCTCAGCGCCACGGATGGCCGACCCGGTGGACCTATCTTCCGTTGCTTCAGAAACGTTTGCTCGAACGTTTTGAGATGCCAGCTCCGGTAGTAGTTGGTCCAACCTCTTCCTCTTCCTCCCCTTTGTTTAACATTTTCTCGAACGTTTTGAGATGCCAGCTCAGGTTGTAGGTGGTCCAATCTCTTCCACGTCCGCCCCTTAGTTTAACGTTTTCTCGAACGTTTTGAGATGTCAGCTCCGGTAGTAGGCGGTCCAATCTCTTCCTATTCCTCCTTCCATTTGTTTAGCGTTTTCTCGAACGTTTTGAGATGCCACCTCCGGTAGTAGGTAGTCCAACCTCTTCCTCTTCCTCCCCTTTGTTTAACATTTTCTCGAACGTTTTCAGATGCCAGCACTGGTAGTAGGTGGTCCAACTTCTTCCTCGTCTGCCCCTTAGTTTAACGTTTGGTCGAACGTTTTGAGATGCCAGCTCCGGTAGTAGTTGGTCCAACATTTTCCTCTTCCTCCCCTTTGTTTAACGTTTTCAGATGCCAGCACTGGTAGTAGGTGGTCCAACTTCTTCCTCCTCTGCCCCTTACTCTAACGTTTGCTCGAACGTTTTGAGATGCCAGCTTCGGTAGTAGGTGGTCCAACATCTTCCTCCTCCTCCCTTTGTCTAACGTTTTCTCAAACGTTTCGAGATGCCAGCTCAGGTTGTAGGTGGTCCAACCTCTTCCGCCTCCTCCCCTTTGTTTTGCGTTTTCTCTAACGTTTTAAGATGCAAACTCCGGTAGTAGGTGGTCCAACCTCTAGATCGTCCGGCCCTTAGTTTAACGTTTTCTCGAACGTTTCGAGATGCCAGCTCAGGTAGTAGGTGGTCCAACCTCTTCCTATTCCTCCTCCCCTTTGTTTAGCGTTTTCTCGAACTTTTTCAGATGCCAGCACTGGTGGTAGGTGGTCCAACTTCTTCCTCGTCCGCCCCTTAGGTTAACGTTTTCTCGAACATTTTGAGATGCAAACTCAGGTAGTAGGTGGTCCAACCTCTTCCTTCTCCTCCCCTTTGTTTAGCGTTTGCTCGAACGTTTTGAGATGCCAGCTCAGGTAGTAGATGGTCCAACTTCTTCCTCCTCCCTTTTGTTTTGCGTTTTCTCGAACGTTTCAAGATGCAAACTTCAGTAGTAGGTGGTCCAACCTCTTCCTTCTCCTCCCCTTTGTTTAGCGTTTGCTTGAACGTTTTGAGATGCCAGCTCAGGTAGTAGATGGTCCAACTTCTTCCTCCTCCTCCCTTTTGTTTTGCGTTTTCTCGAACGTTTCAAGATGCAAACTCCAGTAGTAGGTGGTCCAACCTCTTCCTTCTCCTCCCCTTTGTTTAGCGTTTGCTCGAACGTTTTGAGATGCCAGCTCAGGTAGTAGATGGTCCAACTTCTTCCTCCTCCTCCCTTTTGTTTTGCGTTTTCTCGAACGTTTCAAGATGCAAACTCCAGTAGTAGGTGGTCCAACCTCTTCCTTCTCCTCCCCTTTGTTTAGCGTTTGCTCGAACGTTTTGAGATGCCAGCTCAGGTAGTAGATGGTCCAACTTCTTCCTCCTCCTCCCTTTTGTTTTGCGTTTTCTCGAACGTTTCAAGATGCAAACTCCAGTAGTAGGTGGTCCAACCTCTTTTTCGTCCTCCCCTTAGTTGAACGTTTTCTCGAACGTTTTGAAATGCCAGCTCAGGTAGTAGGTGGTCCAACCTCTTCTTTCTCCTCCCCTTGGTTTTGCGTTTTCTCGAACGTTTTAAGATGAAAACTCCGGTAGTAGGCGGTCCAACCTCTTTTTCGTCCTCCCCTTAGTTTAACGTTTTCTCGAACCTTTTGAGATGCCAGCCCAGGTAGTAGTTGGTCCAACATTTTCCTCGTCCTCCCCTTAGTTTAACCTTCTTCTCGGGCGTTTTAAAATGCTAGCTCTGGAAGTATACGGTTTATATCCTCCCTGTAGTTTAACGTTTTCTCAAACGTTGTGAGATGCTTCTATGGTTACAGTTGGCTGTTTAACCCCCTCCCCCCTTTGCTTTTAGTTTTTTTTTTTCGACCGTTTTAGCATTCAAACTCCGGTAGTAGGCGGTCCAACCCTTTCCTCGTCCTCTTAGTTTAATGTTTCCTCGAACGTTTTAAAATTCCATCTCTGGAAGTAAACGGTTTATATACTCCTTATAGTTTGACGTTTTCTCAAACGTTTTAAGATGCTTCTGTGCTTACAGTAGGCGGTTTAACCCCCCCCCCCTTTGCTTTTAGTGGGTTTTTTTTTCGAACGTTTCAACATTCAAACTCCTGTAGTAGGCAGTCCAACCTCCTCTTTCCTTCTCCCTAGTTTAACGTTTTCTCGAACGTTTTAAGATTCCATCTCTGGGAGTAGAGGGTTCATATCCTCCCTATAGTTTAACGTTTTAAGAGGCTTCTATGGTTACAGTAGGCGGTTCAAACCCTCTCTCCCCTTTGGTTTTTATGTTTTTTTGAACGTTTTAACATTCAAACTGGTAGTAGACGGTCCAAACACCCCTCCCCTAATTCAAGATTTTCTCAAACGTATTCTGGTGATGTTCGGTCCCCAATCACATCTAGTTTGATGTTTTTTTCGAACGTTTAAGATTCCAACTCTGTTAGTAGGCAATGCAACCCCCCCCCCTCCCCCGGGTTGTGCCTGCTCTAGGGGTCATTATAGAATAAAGCCATATTAGGCGTGGCTCGAATTCCCCTTACAAAGAGTGATACGGATACGGTACCCATAAGTTGGCTTTACGTAAAATGCTTATTAAAAGAAAGGAACTGAATTTATTTATTTTTATTTTTATTTTTCTTTGTTTCTTCCATTTACAGACATTGCAAATTTGATAGCATTTGTAATTCTCTCTCTCTCTCTCTCTCTCTCTCTCCTCTCTCCTCTCTCTCTCTCTCTCTCTCTCTCTCTCTCTCTCTCTCTCTCTCTCTCTTTTTAACTGGGACATTGGAATATTTCATAGCAATTTTAATCTCTCTCTCTCTCTCTCTCTCTCTCTCTCTCTCTCTCGCCTAGCGTTTGTTAAAATTATACCAGCAAAGGAAAATACAATTTGAATGATAGGAGTATTAAGGATATCCGGTGCGTCTCTTATTTAAGTGTCACGTCAAGTATCCTATAAGTAGGACTTACAAGGAATAGCTTGTCACTCACTTATTGCCCCGTGAAATATACTCTCCGTTCTCGCTTTCTGGAAACGGAAATCAAATTTTTTTATTCTTTTTTACTTTGTTAGTTTGTGCTTTTTATATTTGAGAGGGTTAAGATATATTGTGGTATTTGACAGCTTTAATATATATCATTCATATACTTCTTTATATACTGAATTGATAGAGTACTAAAATTCTCTCTCTCTCTCTCTCTCTCTCTCTCTCTCTCTCTCTCTCTCTCTCTCTCTCTCTCTCTCTCTCTCTCTCTCAACAGGGTCATTGGAATTTTCGATAGCAATATCTCTCTCTCTCTCTCTCTCTCTCTCTCTCTCTCTCTCTCTCTCTCTCTCTCTCTCTCTCTCTCTCACAACAGGGAGATTGGAATTTTCGATAGCAATCTCTCTCTCTCTCTCTCTCTCTCTCTCTCTCTCTCTCTCTCTCTCTCTCTCTCTCTCTCTCTCTCTCTCTCTCTCTCTCTCTCCACAATTTGTTTTAGTTTTCCAAATAAATTTAATTTTATTTTCTCTTCGCTTTATCCATTAATAGAAATTGCAGATTTGATAGATTTAATCTCTCTCTCTCTCTCTCTCTCTCTCTCTCTCTCTCTCTCTCTCTCTCTCTCTCTCTCTCTCTCTCTCTCTCTCAAGTCATTTCCCAATACAATTTGTTTGTTTTCTGACAAAATTTATTTTTTATTATCTCTTCGCTTTTTCCATTATTCTCTTAAGGATAATTGACATTCATGTTGTTTCGTTAACCCATCCTCTTTCTCCTCCTCCTCCTCTCTTTTTCCTCCTCCTTCCTCTCTTCCTCCTCCTCCTCCTCTTCTTCCTCCTCCTCCTCCTTCCTCTCTTCTTCCTCCTCCTCCTTTCTCCTCCTCCTGCTCCTCCTGCTTCTCTTCCTCCTCCTAACTTGTATCAAGATTTTCTTTCTTGGCAATTCCTTTCCCAGGCGAGCAATTAATGCAAGTAAAAAAAGATAAATTCAAGTAAATTGGGATAAATTGAGCAAATTAAGAGACATTTAGGAAATTAGGCGTTTTTAAGGAAATTGACCACGCGTGATGGCTGTGTTCAACATTGTGGCCCGCAAAAAGGATTACATTTTCATACTGTCGGATGATTGATTGACATCGTCTCAGCTGGCGTCGCGGTTGCAAAGAAGGTCCTCGACTCGAAGTAGATCCAAATTTATATTTGGTTTTTAGTATTTTTAAGAGGTACGTCCTTTTGGTGGTTGATTTTGTTGTGTTCAGGTTGTTACAAGGTGTGTGGAAAAAGAGTCCTGTGCTAGCCTAGTGGATAACGTTGTCTAGTGGATAAAGTTGCTTAGTGGATAACGTTGGCCAGTTGATAAAGTTGCCTAGTGGATAACGTTGCCTAGATTGATAAAGTTGCATAGTGTACAACATTGCCTAGTTGATAAAGGTGACTAGTGGCCAACGTTGCCTAGTTGATAAAGTTGCCTAGTGGATAACGTTGCTTAGTTTATAACGTTGCCTAGTGGAAAACGTTGCTTAGTTGATAACGTTGCCTTTTGGATAAAGTTGCTTAGTTGATAAAATGGACCAGTGGATAACGTTGCTCAGTAGATAAAATTGTCTAGTGGATAACGTTGCCTAGTTGATAAAGTTGCCTAGTTGATAAAGTTGACTGGAGGATAACGTTGCTTAGTGGATAGCGTTGCCTATTTAATAAAGTTTCCTAGTGGATAACGTTTCATTCCTAAGATTTGTGGGTCGAAAGTTCGACCCCCTCTCGAAGTTCGAAAACGTGTTCACTCAAATTCACAACATCACCATCCTGTTAAGTTAGGGATGGGAGGTTTTTTGGGAGATCCTATAGGTCTTGCTCTTGAATCATTAGCAGCCATTGACTGGCCCTCCTTGGTCCTAGCTCTGGCGCTGATGATCATTCATATATTTTCGATCTCTAGAACATTGGTTTGAGATTGTGGTAGCCTAGGAAGTGTCCATGCCTATCATTCTGCTGGATAGGAGTTTGAGACTTGCTTAAGCTCAGTAGTTTTTAGTAGTGTCTGTAACCTCACCATCCTTGTGAGTTAAGGATGGGGATTTCGGGGAGTCATTGCCTGGCCTTCCTTGGTCCTAGATTGGGTGCAGAGTGGGCTCTGGAGCTGATAAGTATATATATTCGGTCTCTAGGACATTGTCCTGTCCCGTGCCTCTGCCATTCATAAGCGACCTTTAAACCTTGGCGCTACTCATGAGTTGCTTTTAAACCCGAATATTTACACCCTATTGTATATCATTATTATTATTATAATTATTATTATTATTATTATTATTACTACTACTACTACTACTACTACTACTACTACTAGCTAAGCTACAACCCTAGTTGGAAAAAGCACGATGCTATAAGCCCAGGGGCTCCAACAGGGAAAATAGCCCAGTGAGGAAAGGAAACAAGGAAGAAGAAAATATTTTAAAAAACAGTAACAGTAAATGCTACTAAATTTTGCCAAATGTAATTATGGTCATTTTTAAGAGCTCTGTTTCAGTTATTTAAATTTTGCTATAGATTTGCCCTTATGTTCGGGTGAATGATTACCCATTAATCTCATTTTTACCATTTTGCGATTAACTATTTTTATCTTCATGGAATTGTTTACGCATTATATTTATTCAGCTAATAATTTAATTTTCAGCTGAATGATTTCAGATTAATTTTACCCGATTTTTTTAGGTTCGTTCGGATGGTTACGGATTAATTTTTATATTTCGTATTTCAGTGTTGAGTTGAATTTATATATTTTTTTAAGTTATTTAGGTTTTATGTTTTTTATTTGAAGTTCTGTGCACTTTGACCTTATTATGCCAAAGACAAAAGAGGGATCAGATAGAGTATGTAATAGCTTAGATTTCATATGTGAAAAGGATGATTGGAAAAATATTTACTTGTATACACACATATATGGGTATATGTATACTGTATATATATATATATATATATATATATATATATATATATATATATATATATACTGTGTATATATAGATAGATATATAGATAGATACACACATATATACCTAATTGTATTTATACTAAATATATATTTATACTTTATATATTATATATATATGTATGTATATATATATATATATATATATATATATATATATATATATATATATATATATATTCACGTACTTAAAATATGTACAGTTGGAACAGGAGTCCCTGGCACACCTCCCTCCGAAGAAGGGCACCGTGCTACATCCCTTACTTCACGGAGATTTACCAAACAGGTAATGTGGAGAGAGATGGAAGAAGTTTGGGCGTTGCTAAACGCAGGAACTCCCCGCGCAGTAATGTTGTGACTGGATGCACTTCTTTAAAACAAGGTGTACCAGGAATTACTGTATTCAACTGTACATACATACATACAAAGAAAATACTGTGGATAGCTATATAAGAAAATGTATTTGGCATCATCATTATCTCCTCCTACGCCTATTGACGCAAAGGGTCTCTGTTAGATTTTGCCAGTCGTCTCATATTTTGAGCTTTTAATTCAATACTTCTCCTCTCTATCTTGAGCTTTTAATTCAATACTTCTCTTCTCTATCTTGAGCTTTTAATTCAATACTTCTCCTCTCTATCTTGAGCTTTTAATTCAATACTTCTCCACTCATCATCTACTTCACGCTTCATAGTCCTCAGCCATGTTGGCCTGGGCCTCCCAACTCTTCTAGTTCCTTGTGGAGCCCAGCTGAAAGTTTGGTGGACTAATCTCTCTCGGGAAGTGCGAATAGCATGCTCCAATTATCTCCATCCACCCCTTATCATGATCTCATCCACATATGGCATTCTCTTATAGTTTCATTTCTCTGACTTTACTGGAAATGACTATGATCAAGCGATCGCCAAAGTGATTAAAGAAAAGACAATGTATGATTGTTTACGGTAGCAGAATGTAAATAAACTTAGGAAGTGATGGGATTGTTTAGACAAATGTTGAATGAGTTTCATAAGGTTAAGAAGTAAGAAGTTTATTGTCCTTGTACGAGGCAAAGATTAATGAAAGTAGTTATTAGTTTATAAAGAGATAGAAATTGTATTGAATCAAAAGACTATTTTATCAAATTAAAAGTGAATAAATATATAAAGCTGAATTGATTCTAAAAGAACTAGGATTGGGAGAAGCCGAAAAAAAAGGAAGAAGTTTTTTAGTGACTAAAGGTTTAAAGGTCGCTCATGAATGGCAGAGGCAAGGGACAGGGCAATGTCCTAGAGACTGACCACATATACTTTATGATCAGCGCCCAAGCCCCCTCTCCATTAAGTTAGGACCAGGGATGGCCAGGCGATGGCTACTGATGACTCAGTAGGTAGACCCATAGGTTTTAACCTCACAAGGATGGTGTGGTTGCAGACACAACTAGAAACGATCGAGCCTGAGCGGGTCTCGAACTGCCGTCCAACAGATTGCTAGGCATATACGGTTCTAATAGGCTACCACAATCACAATCAGCACCCGACCCCTCTCTCCATTAAGTTAGGACCAGGGAAGGCCAGGCTATGGCTGCTGATGACTCAGCA
>NC_090752.1:5964208-5969208 GCF_036898095.1 Palaemon carinicauda
AATAAAATGTTTACTTGAAGTTATGTGAGGAGATGCGTATTGACACATGCAGTTGAAGCTGGTAGGATATGTATTGTTATTGTTATTATTATTATTGTTTTAGAGGTCGTTCATGAATGGCAAAGGCAAAGAACAGTGACAATGTCCAGGAGACTTATCATATATACATACGATCAGCACCCAAGCCCCCTCTACACCCTAGCTAGGTCCAAGGAGGACCAGGCAGTGGCTGTTAATGACTCAGCAAGTAGACGTATAGGCTCCCCAAACCCCCGATCCTTAGCTCACTAGTATGGTGAGGTTGCGGACACTACAAGAAACTATCGAACCTGATCGGGTCTCGAACCCCAGTCCAGCATATCGACATGCAGGGACGTAGTATATGAAATCTCATTTCCGGAATCTAAACCCCTTGATATTGATTGATAGATTTCTTTCTTTCGGTTCCGTAGGGAGTCCTTAATTGGCATTCCCTGCTGCGTTGCCGTTGGTTCTCTCCTTCGTAGGAGGAGGGAGAGGGGGAGGGCTAAGGAGAGGGAGAGGGCTAGGGAGAGGGAGAGATGGCATTTATCTTACTTATTAACCGGAACGGTAATTACAGACTTGAGATTTTATTTAATTTCCGCATACTTGTTCTCATCTGAAGATTCGTCGTGGTTCTCTCTCTCTCTCTCTCTCTCTCTCTCTCTCTCTCTCTCTCTCTCCTATTTGTCACACCTATCAAAATACGCAAATTTTCAATGATTATTAATAGTCTCTCTCTCTCTCTCTCTCTCTCTCTCTCTCTCTCTCTTGTATGTAAGAGTTATATTCTTTCCTGTCAGTGTTTATTTTTTCTCCTTAGTGTATATAAACTCAAGAGTGCTCTCTCTCTCTCTCTCTCTCTCTCTCTCTCTCTCTCTCTTTTGTATGTACGAGTAATATTCTTTACTGTCAGTGTTTATTTTTTCTCTTTAGTGTATATAAACTCAAGAGTGCTCGCGGCTCTCTCTCTCTCTCTCTCTCTCTCTCTCTCTCTCTCTTTTGTATGTACGAGTAATATTCTTTACTGTCAGTGTTTATTTTTTCTCTTTAGTGTATATAAACTCAAGAGTGCTCACGGCTCTCTCTCTCTCTCTCTCTCTCTCTCTCTCTCTCTATGTGACTATAAGTAGTATTTGCCTAGATTTCCTATTCTCAATGTTGTATAGGTAAGTCGTTTTTTTATTATATTAATATCAAGGATACTTATAACGATAAAGATAAATATGTTGGAAAGATATTAATAGCTTGGTTGCATTGATATTAACATTAATGATGGTTATAATAATGAATATAATAGATATGTTAATAATATAGATGATAAATATGTTGTAAAGATATTAACATTAATGATAGATATAACAATGAAGATAAAGGTTGCAATGATATTAACATTAATGATAGTTATAATAATGAATATAATAATATGTTAATAATATAGATAGTAAATATGTTGGAAAGATATCATTAATAATAGCTATAATAATGAAGATAACTAGGTTGCAATGATATTAACATTAATGATAGTTATAATAATAATGAATACGTTGCAAAGATATTAACATTAATAATAGCTATAATAATGAAGATGATAACTAGGTTGCAATGATATTAACGTTAATGATAGTTATAATAATAATGAATATGTTGCAAAGATATTAACATTAATAATAGCTATAATAATGAAGATGATAACTAGGTTGCAATGATATTAACATTAATGATAGTTATAATAATGAATGATATAGATCATAAATATGTTGCAAAGATATTAACATTAATGCTAGATATAATAACGAAGATGATAACTAGGTTGCAATGATATTAACATTAATGATCGTTATAATAATACTGAATATGTTGCAAAGATATTAACATTAATAATATGTATAGTAATGAAGATAATAACAAGGTTGCAATGATATTAACATTAATGATAGTCATAATGAATATGTTGCAAAGATATTAACATTAATAATAGCTATAATAATGAAGATAATAACTAGGTTGCAATGATATTAACATTAATGATAGTTTATAATAAAAATGAATATGTTGTAAAGATATTAACATCAGTAATATGTATAGTAATGAATATAATAACTAGGTTGCAGTGATATTAACATTAATAATAGTTATAATAATAATGAATATGTTGTAAAGATATTAACATCAGTAATATGTATAGTAATGAATATAATAACTAGGTTGCAGTGATATTAACATTAATAATAGTTATAATAATAATGAATATGTTGTAAAGATATTAACATCAGTAATATGTATAGTAATGAATATAATAACTAGGTTGCAGTGATATTAACATTAATAATAGTTATAATAATAATGAATATGTTGTAAAGATATTAACATCAGTAATATGTATAGTAATGAATATAATAACTAGGTTGCAGTGATATTAACATTAATAATAGTTATAATAATAATGAATATGTTGTAAAGATATTAACATCAGTAATATGTATAGTAATGAATATAATAACTAGGTTGCAATAGCAGAAAAAAATGGTGCCACGGGCATCAGGGCTCAGCCAGTACCCCATGCGTGAGATCAGTTTCTGAAAACTCGTTTATATAAGAGGTTTTTTTTTCATGTCGTAATTGCTATTCACGGTGGCGTAATTTCTCTTAATGCATTACTCCGGCCTCTGCACGAAGCGATTTCTTACGTTTAAGCTCATTTTACGTATGTCGTATTTTCCTTGTTATTCGGTGATGAATTTGTGGAGGATTTGTGTAAAGATGGGATTGGACAGTCGTTCGTTCGTTTGTTGGTTATTTTGGTTTTGGAAGTTTAATTGTGAATTTTAATTGCGATGGTATATAATGTAGTGGTATTATTATGATCGAGGTTTTGAATTCTTTGGCATTATGGGTTAGATTATAGCTTTTAAAACCTTTATGTGTGTGTATATATATATATATATATATATATGTATGTATATATATATATATATAATATATATATATGTATATATATATATATATATATATCAAAAATTTCTACCTCATACCTGGGATCGAACGCTAGCCCCTTCTAATGAAAGGCCAGGTCGAAACCAACCATGTCACGATAGACCATAAAAGAAATTGGAACCTGACGCTACCTAGCTGGCCTTTCATTAGAAGGGGCTAGCGTTCGATCCCAAGTATGAGGTAGAAATTTATTTCTATTTGAACACGATGTTGTGTTGATATTTATCCATATATATATATATATATATATAGTGCATAGATATGCACGCACAAGCACGCTCCTTTCACCTGGGTATGACTATTCTTTCTCCCCCTACCAAAGGGACGGGGAGAGCTGAATGTGGTCGAATATATATATATATATATATATGTGTGTGTGTGTGTGTGTATGTGTGTATCTATTGATGTTGGATTACAGATTTGTTATTTTGATTTTTTTAATTTTATCTGTTGTCAGTCTCAATATTTAGCTCGAGGAGTATGAGAGAGAGAGAGAGAGAGAGAGAGAGAGAGAGAGAGAGAGACCCGCTAGAAGCGGAATAATGCATACATTCTTGTTCATTGATGCGTGAATCATATTATTAATGGTATATTTTTTTTTCTCGTAACTTGGTCTTCAATATTTTTACTGTAGAGAACGAATCACTACATAGTTAAATGATGTTTATCTCTTGCGGTATAATCAGGGGACTGGGGTCTTCAGATTTAATAGGTGTTTTTTTTTTTTTTTTTTTTTTTTTTGACAACTTCAGGAGTTTGAGAATTCTTTTGTTTCCTCTTGAAAAATTGATACGTACTCTTCAACTTGGTTTGCTCTCTTTGTTGAGATTTAATTTATTCAGTTGTTTATTTGTTTGTTGAGGGTATGTGTGTATATACAGTATATATATATATATGTGTGTATATATATATATATGTGTGTGTGTATATATATATATATATATATACATATATATATATGTATATATGTATATATATATATGTATATATATATATATATATATATAATAAAAATTAGATAACACGAGACTAGTCAGGATTTAATCTTATATTTTATAATTAATTTTCCTTGTGGTTATTTTGCATCAAAGCATCATGTTTTCTATGAGTTTTGCGCACACATGCACAGACATACACACTCACACACACACACACATATATATATATATATATATATAGTTGAAACTATATTACACTTTATTTTGTTCTTTTCAGCTTGCTAATAAATATGGTCGCAGGGTGAATAGATTATAAGAACTGTATTTATTTCATTATAACTAATGTTTAACCGTGTTTGATAATGTATGTACTCGTGTAATACTATCATGAACTTGTAGGTAATACTTTCACAAACATGTAACTAATATTGATATCATGTTTCTTTGAGAAGGTTATTTGTTTGGCGTAACGCAAGTCATGCTCGGTTCTGGAGTTCTTCGTTTATAATAATAATAATAATAATAATAATAATAATAATAATAATAATAATAATAATAATAATGTTTATTGGACAAAAACATATTTACATACAAAATATTTACAAAAAAGACTTAGTCCAAGCCCATGTGGAGCAGAGCTCTTCGGGTAATAATACAATTAAAAATAATATCATCAATTGAAAAAAAAATTATAAAAAGTAAATATTGATATAGATAAACTAAATGTACACATACATATACATAAGTATATACATTTGGATTTTGTATAATTTTTACAATTTACTGTTATCTAGGAATTCCGTGATTATCATGCGTATCACTGAGGTATCCTAGAAGATTAGGTAGGTAGATTGGAAATGGTCTTCCACTGTCTTGGGTTAGAGTTCTCGTGCTTGAGGGTACACTCGTGAACACTGTTCTATCTTATTTCTCTTCCTCTGGTTTTGTTAAAGTTTTTATAGTTTATATAGGAGATAATTATTCTAATGTTACTCATTTTAATATGTTATTTTTACCTGTTTCCTTTCCTCACTTGGCTATTTT
>NC_090752.1:5976708-5984208 GCF_036898095.1 Palaemon carinicauda
AAGTGTGTATTTTGTTTTGCATCATGCATTCAATTGACGAAATAAAATTCACAACGATAGTTGTAGATCTGTAGCTTTCACAAAACTTTATTTTTTTCAATCGAGAAGTATATATAATTATTTTGTAATGCTGTTCATATTTTTTATACATTTGCTTTCAATAAGTGAAATTACACTTTGATAAATCCATCATCATAACCTTATATTCTTAAAACTGATCTTTGATATAAAGTGATATAAAGCATCCTATGCCAGAGTTAACTTCTCCTTCTATGAAAGGACTTCACAGGACCGCTTTCCTATTATTATTATTATTATTATTATTATTGTTATTGTTTATTGTTATTATTATCATTATTATTATTATTATTATCATTATTTTTATTATTATCATTATCATTATTATTATTATTGTTATTATTATTATTATTTTTATTTTTATTATTATTATTATCATTATTATTATTATTATTTTTATTATTATTATTGTTATTATCATTATTATTATTTTTATTATTATTATTATTATTATTATTATTATTATTATTACTAGCTAAGCTACAACCCAGGCAGGAAAAGCAGGAAGCTACAGACCCAAGGGCTCCAACAAGGAAAATAGCCCAGTGAGGCAAGGAAAAAAAAAACTACAAGAAATATTACAATAATAACATTAAAATAAATCTTTCATACATACAGTATGACATTCTTCTGCGTTAAGAACGTGTTCTGAACGTGCGAGTGAAAGGCCTGTAACTGCATTCCAGTGGCAGTATTTTAACCTTTAAGGTTGTCGTGCAAAAGTGAAGGATTGAAACCGAACGCTTTATTTCAACCTTGAGGCAGGATCACCTATCTGTTTTGAGCTGTGTTTAATTGATTTTTCAAGTGTCTGTCTATCGTTCTTTGTATTTATCTATTATCTGTTTATTATATAAATTTTATGAATAGAATTTTTTTTTTCTATAGCTCTATACCTTATGGACTATTTCATACCTTCAATATTTATTTTCTCCTAGAAATAAACAAGTGTTGGGGCCGGGGAGAGGTCTTTTAAGTGTCTATGTCTTTTTATTTATCTATTATCTATTTATATATGAATAGAATTTATATATATATATATATATATATATATATAGCTGTATACCTTATAAACTAACTTCATACCTTCATTCATTATTTTCTCTATCTATTTCTATCTATCTGTTTTTGTATTTATCTAGTATCTGTTTATTATATATGAATAGAATTTATTCTTTTTTTTATATAGCTGTATACCTTATGGACTAGCTTTATACCTTTGGTTTTCATTTTATCTTAGAAATAAACAAGTAAGTGTTGGGCCGGAGAGAGGCTTTTTAAGTGTCTATCTAACTGTCTTTGTATTTAGCTATTATTTATTTATATATGAATAGAATTTATTCTTTATTGTGATATAGCTAACTTTTAGTCTAACTTCCTACCTTCAATCTTTATTTTCTCCTAGAAATAAACAAGTAAGCGTTGGGGCCGGGAAGTCATTTAAGTTTCTATCTATCTATCTTTGTGTTTATCTATTATCTATTTATTATATATGAATAGATTTTTATTTTATTTGATATAGCTGTATACCTCATGGACTAACTTTATACCTTTGATCTTCATTTTCTCTTAGAAGTAAACAAGTAAGTGTTGGGGCCGGGAAGTCTATTAAGTTTCTATCTATCTGTCTGCGTATTTATCTATTATCTCTATTATATATCAATAGATCATACCTTCATTCTTCCTTTTCTCGTTGGAATGAAAAAAAAAATAAGAGAGGGCTTTTAAGTATCTATCTACCTGCCTGTGTATTTATCTATTATCTCTTTAATATATATAGATATTTTTTTTATTATTTGATATTTGATATTTGATTATTTGTAGGTAGTAGGTTGGCCAGGGCACCAGCCACCCGTTGAGATACTACCGCTAGAGAGTTATGGGGTCTTTTGACTGGCCAGACAGTACTACATTGGATCCTCCTCTCTGGTTACGGTTCATTTTCCCTTTGCCTACATACACACTGAATAGTCTGGCATATTCTTTACATATTCTCCTCTATCCTCATACACCTGACAACACAGATTACCAAACAATTCTTCATCACCCAAGGGGTTACTGCACTGTAATTGTTCAGTGCCACTTTCCTCTTGGTTAGGGTAGAAGAGACTCTTTAGCTATGGTAAGCAGCTCTTCTAGGAGAAGGACACTCCAAAATCAAACCACTGTTCTCTATAGTCTTGGGTAGTGCCATAGCCTCTGTACCATGGCCTTTCACTGTCTTGGGTTAGAGTTCTCTTGCTTGAGGGTACACTCGAGCACACTCTCCTATCTTATTTCTCTTCCTCTTGTTTTGTTAAAGTTTTTATAGTTTATACAGGAGATATTTATTGTTGTTACTCTTCTTAGAATATTTTATTTTCCTTTTTTCCTTTCCGCACTGAGCTATTTTCCCTGTTGGAGCCCCTGGGCTTATAGCATACTGCTTTTCCAACTAGGGTTGTAGCTTAGTAAATAATAATAATAATAATAATAATAATAATATAGCTACTTTATGGAAAACTTCGTATATTTATTCTTCCTTTTCTCGTAGGATTAAAGAGAAAGTCGAATAGGTGTTGGGGCCAGGATGTGCATTCTTTTGAAGCTTTAGGCATAACCTGAAGGGTAGTGATTGATCTCAATTTTAAAAAAATGTCCCTATCTAGATATGTAAGTGGCCGATGTGGTAACGTCCCTGACTGGTGTTCACCAGGTTGAGGTCCGAGTCCCACTCAAACTCGTTAGTTACTTTGGGTGCTGCAATCTCACCATCCTTGTGAGCTAAGGATATGGGTTTGGTGGTGCATTTATGTCTATCTTCTGAGTCATCAGCAGCCATTGCCTGACCCTCTTTGTTTTTAGCTTGGGTGGAGAGTGGGCTTCGGCGCTGATCATATGAATATATGGACAGTCTCTAGGGCATTGTCCTGCTTGATAGGGCAATGTCAGTGTCCCTTGCCTCTGCCATTCATGAGTGACCTTTAAACCTTTATGGTTTTGGGCATAAGAGTGAAAGTAAATATGCTTCTCAAAGTATATGGAGACTACTGTATATGATCTCTTCGAAAATTAATTTTAAAAAAATCACGATGTATATAGATATTTTTTATGTATTTTTTCCCAGATTTTATTATCTGCTAGGCTGTTGTTCACGCAACCCTAATGGCGTGTGGCTTCCCCTTTCTCAAAGTATAAAATGATTTACCATGTTAATTTTATGTTAATGCCACCTGGTAAATTATCCTTTTTTATACCTTGAGTATTTGCATGATGCCTCTTTCCCACCGTCAATTATTGTTACGGGGTTGAAAAGGGAAAAAGGTCTGTGAAATGTGAAAAGGGTCTGTGAAAGGGAAAAGAGTCTGTGAAATGTGAAAACGGTCTGTGAAAAGTGAAAAAGGCCTGTGTATAAAGTGAAAGGGCCAATGAAAAGTGAAAAGGGTCTGTGAAAAGTGAAAAGGGCCTGTGAAAATTAAAAAAGGATCTGCGAAACTTGAGAAGGGCCTATGAAAAGAGAAAATGGTTTGTGAAAAGGGAAAAGCGTCTGTGAAAAATGAAAAGGGTCTGTGGAAAGTGAAAAGGGTTTGTGAAAAGTGAAAAGGGTCTGTGGAAAATGAAGAACGGTCTGTAAAAAGTGAAAAGGGTCTGTGAAATGTGAAAAGCGTCTGTGAAAACTGGGAAAATATTCTCCCCCTTTCCTCTGCCCCTTTTACCTTAATGACGAAATTGCTGTTGGCCTCTTCAGTAATTGTTTTACCTGGCAACTTTTTTCTGCTTAGTTAGAACCTCTTGTGAACGTCGCCTCCGTTTCACGCATTCACATAAAAAAGAGTGAATAAATTTATGCTCTCTCTCTCTCTCTCTCTCTCTCTCTCTCTCTCTCTCTCTCTCTTTCATAAGCTGTAGTTTAGGCATAAATTACCTTAGATTTTAGGATGCCAGAAAACTCAAAATCAAACTATAGAGTTGTATTTTATAATATGGAAGTGAGGAAAAAAAATCTCTCTCTCTCTCTCTCTCTCTCTCTCTCTCTCTCTCTCTTACCAGACATCAAAATTTGGCGTTTTAGGTGTACTGTCGTTAACCTTATATATATATATATATATATATAGAAGTAGTTATTTTATATATAGAGATGTGAATTTTACGTAGATGGCAATCTATCATACATATGTATTATGCATATATATGAATGTGTACTTTAGTGTGAGATCTATGCTAATGGAAAAGAGGATATATATATATATATATATATCCCTCTTTTATTAGCATAGATCTAGTGCGAGTTCTTTGCTAATGAAAGAAGAAATATATATATATATATATATATGTGTGTGTGTGTGTGTGTGTGTGTATGTATTTAAATGCGTGCGCTATGCTAATGCTAAAGAGGGACCGCCTCTTACAGCTTTTGAAGACTTTTTTTTATTTCCATTATGTTTTCGTGATGCCGTGACAGTTCCTTGTTTCGATATACGTGGAGATGATTGATCTCGGTGCTAATTTTGATGAGATTTAATAGGGAGAAGGATGGCAGGTTTATTCCCAAGTGATGGATGAAATTCCTTAGCCAGATGCAATCTATCACAGCTGCATCTAATATCATGGTTTTTGAGATGTTTATGGGGACCGAGCCTGGGAACTTACAAAAAAAAAAAAAAAGAAAATGGCAGCCGACGCCCTGTTAATTTAATCACGATTTGAAACAGGCTTGATGAGGAAATGCATTCCACGGACCTGTCTGTCTTGATTGCTTGAGATGCGTCTTTATGACTTTTGGAGAATGGATTTCTATTGGTTTTAAGTACAGATGTGCATTGGTGTGTCTCTTTGGTGAGTACATCTTTTAGGGTCCCTGTACATGTACAGAATGCCTTGTTTCTTATTGCTTGAGATGCGTCTTTATGACTTTTGGAGAATGGATTTCTATTGGTTTTAAGTACAGATGTGCATTGGTGTGTTTCTTTGGTGAGTACATCTTTTCGGGTCCCTGTACATGTACAGAATGTCTTTTTTTATTGCTTGTGATATGTATTTATGGCCTTTAAAGAATGGATTTATATTGTTTTTAAGTACAGATGAATATTGTTTTGTTTCTTGGGTGTACATCATTTAAGGTCCCTGTACATATACAGAATCTTTTTTTTTTTTTTTATTGCCTGAGATTCGTTTTTATGGCCTTTGGAGAATGGATTTCTATTGGTTTTAAGTACAGATGTGCATTGGTGTATTTCTGGAGTGAGTACATCTTTTCAGGTCCCTGTACATGTACAGAATGTTTTGGTTTTTGATTGCTTGAGATTCGTTTTTATGGCCTTTGAAGAATGGATTTCTGTTGGTTTTAAGTACAGATGTGCATGGGTGTGTTTCTTGGGTGAGTACATCTTTTCAGGTCCCCGTATATGTACAGAATGTCCTTTGATTGCTTGAAATCTGAATTTATGGCGTTTAAAAATGAATTTATGGATTTATATTGCTTCCAAGTACAGATGTGCATTGCCTGGATTCTTGGGTGTACATCTTTTAAGGTCCCTGTACATGTACAGAATGCCTTGTTTTTTATTGCTTGCGATCTGTATATATGGCTTTTGGAGAATGGATTCAAATTGGTTTAAAGTACAAACGTTTATTGCTGTGTGTCTTGCGTGAGTACATGTATTCAGATCACTTACTGTTGCCTTTGAACGTTGGATTTTTGAACGTTTATAGCAAGATTATTCATTGGTAATTATCCTGAAGTTACTTGGACTTTACATTGATTTTACCATAATTTTTCTTTATTATTTAGGTTTTCGAAGTTCTTATATCCAAGACAATTTCCTTTGTTTCATGTAAAGGTCTTGTTACATCTTTTTTTTTTTTTTTTTTTTTTTTTGAGGGGGCGTGTTTCATTGATTTTACCATGATTTTTTTCATGATAAATGTTTTGGAAACTTTTCCTAAATCCAAGAAAATTTCATTTGTCTTGATGTAAAGGTTTTATTACCTCTTTTCCCAGGAGACATTTGGTGTGTTGCCTGAAGATAGTTTTTATTTAGATTATGACTGATTAATATTGACGTCACTAATTTTAATATTTGTAAAGACACTTTGAACGCAGTGTTGTTTTTCCTTGCAGTATCCTACTTGCACCAGGCCTACAGCTATTACACAGTCTTTTTGTTCATATTTCGTTCAAATTACAGTTTTACATCCTCAGAATATCTAGAACCTCTCTCTCTCTCTCTCTCTCTCTCTCTCTCTCTCTCTCTCTCTTCAAATATGCTCCCAGCGGAAAACAAGTGGTAATGAAAATGAAAATTGAACTTATCCTAATTTTCAGATCGTACTATAATAGTTAAGTTTTTTTTTTTATTATTTATTTTTCACATTATTATCCAAATTCTCGAATCTTACTATTTTCATATCACTTGCTCCCAATTTTTGGGATTAGACTTTTATTTTTTGTTCTTTATTTTTCATATAAGTTGATCCAAATAGTTTTTGTATTTATTTCTGACATCACAATAATCAAATCCTCTATATTTACGTCTTGTTTGCTCAGCACAGCAGTTGGTTAAACTTCATAAATAGAAAATATATTTTTAACTCTTTTTGAGTTTTGGTTAGCCATGAGATTAGATCGGTTAACCAAATCCTCAAACCACATAACCATATATTTTTCCTTTCGTTAATTTCTTCAGCTAAATATGGCGGGTTTAGGGAAGCCTTGAGGTCTACCTGTTGAGTCATCAGCTGCCATTGCCTAGTCCGCCTTGGTCCTAGCTTGGGTGGAGAGGGGGCCTTGGGCGCTGATCATATATATATATATATATATATATGATCAGTCTGTATTGCATTGAATTGTTAGGCCATTGTCGTTGTTATTTACCTCTGCCATTCATGAGCGGTCTTTAAACCGTTTCGATTTTCAAGTAATTTGTTTTAAGATATGGAAATACTATAGTCAATTTTTTTTTACCTAGGAAGATTTGCATAGACTCGCAGCGGTGCTCTTTTAGCTCGGAAAAGTTTCCTGATCGCTGATTGGTTAGAATTATCTTGCCCAACCAATCAGCGACCAGGAAACTTTTCCGAGCTACAATGGCACCGCTGCGAGTCGGTGCAAATCTGCCTCGCTAAAAAAAATTGACTATAGATACCCTCCTTTAATGCTTTTAAGATAAAAGGAGTTTGTAATGCATATCTGGTGTTTAACCCATTTTCTGATTTAGTTTATGAGACTTGTTCGAATTAGGTAGGTAGATGACTAAAAAATCTCTCTCTCTCTCCTCTCTCTCTCTCTCTCTCTCTCTCTCTGCTTCAGATAAGATTAACCAAGTTGAGGATGGATACTATCATTTTAAGGAAGCGTCTTATTTATGTGTGTGTGTATATATATAGATATGTGAAAATTCTCTCTCTCTCTCTCTCTCTCTCTCTCTCTCTCTCTGTTCAGAT
>NC_090752.1:5991708-6011708 GCF_036898095.1 Palaemon carinicauda
TTGACTGCTCCTCAAATCCCCCCCCCCCCCCCCCCCCCCACATACTTTGTTGAGTCTTGAGATCACTTAATACCCGGATTGCTATCTCGGTGCCTATTTCTGTTCTGGAATTCCCTCTATTTCATTTCTCATGATTTCTGTAGTTCTTCCTTACTTTTTATTATGTATATGTTTCTTTATCTTCTTCTTCTTCTTCTTCTTCTTATTATTATTAATATTATTATTATTATTATTATTATTATTATTATTACTTATTTACTAAGCTACAACCCTTGCTGAAAAAGCAGGATGCTATAAGCCCAGGGGCCCCAACAGGGAAAATAGCCCAGTGAGGAAAGGGAACAAGGAAAAATGAAATATTTTAAGAAGAGTAACAACATTAAAATAAATATTTCCTATATAAACTATAATAACAAAACAAGAGGAAGAGAAATTAAATAGAATAGTGTGCCCGAGTGTACTCTCAAGCAAGAGAACTCATTGACTATTTCGTGTACTATTGGAGTTGACCAGTTTATAGTTTGCCTTTATTGTAATGTAAATAATGATAGAAAAAATATATTGATATAATTTTCTCATATTAAAAGCATGTAGCATAACTGGTTTCTGCCGTGTAAAGTTATTATTATTATTATTATTATTATTATTATTATTATTATTATTATTATTATTATTATTACTAGCAAAGTTACAACCCTAGTTGAAAAAGCAGGATGCCGTAAGCCTATAGGCTCCAACTGTTAAAATATCCCAGTGTTGACAGGAAATAGGGAAACATGAAATATTGTTCCTGAGTGTACCCTCAAGTAAGAGTACCCCAACTCAAGACAGTTGAAGACCATGGTACAGAGTCTATGTCACTACCCAAGAATAGAGAACAATGGTTCATTTTTGGAGTGACCCTCTCCTTGGAGTTTGTTTCCTATACAAACCTGGGTTTGGTTATCCATCGGTTTTGTTGATATTAGTAAGAGAAAATTAATATTAGAAGGCAAGAATTTTTAGGTTTTCCAGACTTGAGGTTGAAAGGAGGTTGTCATAAGAAAACAATTACATCACCTTCTATTTCAAAATAAAATCGCTCTCTGTTTGAAATTAATTATTTATTATCGTCTATTCAGAAAATTACTATTGCCATCTTGATATATTTATTTTTCATTTACTTAAGTACCAAAATAATCATAATTATGTTCTAAATTTTTTCATTAAATTACCTTTTTGAAAATGGAATCGCTCTCTATTTTTATTTAAATATTACTTTTATTTCACTTGAAAAAAAGGAAAAATCTCGATCTAACTCTCTCTCTCTCTCTTTTTTTTTCAGTAATTCCATCAAACATTTTATTTTTATTTTTTTCGTGGTCATATTAATTAATTATAGATAAGTTTTTAATAATTTCATCTTACATTTTATTTTTATTTTATTCATGTCCATTTTAGTTAATTACAAATACGTTTTAGTAATTCCATCATACATTTTATTTTTATTTTATTAATTTTCATATGAATTAATTAGAGATAAGTTTTGTAGTATATCTATCTAGCTTTTTATTTTAAATTCATTCATGTTCCTTTTAATTAATTATAGATATGTTTTATTAATATCATCTTACATTTTATTTTTATTCTGTTCGTGGTCATATGAATTAATTAGAGATAATTTTTTTTTAGTATTTCTATCTTGCATTTTATTTTAATTTTATTGGTGGTCGTATGAATTAATTATAGATAAATTTTTTTTAGTATTTCTTTTTTGAATTTTATTTTGATTTGATTGACTTTTGTTTTTATTTAATTGGAACAAGTTATCTCCGATTTTGTCATTCTGATTTAATTGGTGGTCATGAATTAATGAGAGATATTTTTTATTTTTCAGTATTTCTGTCTTGACTTTTATTTTAATTTAATTGGACCAAATTATCTCCTAATTTGTCATTTTGATTTAATTGATGGCAATATGAATTAATTAGAGATGTTTTTTTTTGAGTAATTCTATCTTGAATTTTATTTTTATTTAATTGGAACAAATTATCTCCGAATTTGTCATTTCGATTTAATTGATGGTCACATGAATTAATTAGATATTTTTTTTTAGTATTTCTATCTTGGCTTTTAATTTAATTTAATTGGACCAAATTATTTCCTAATTTGTCATTTTGATTTAATTGATGGTCATATTAATTAATTTGTTTTTCTTAGCTTATTTTGATTTAATTGGAACAAATCATCTCCAAATTTGACATTTTGATTTAATTGGTGGTCATATGAATTAATTAGAGAAATCAATTAATTCAGTCACTCTCGGCGTCGTGGAAATTGAATTGAAAGTGTCAGGGTTCGTTTCTGGCTTGTGTCTCGAAGCCTCGAGAGATTTGCTTTCACGACTTTAGTAATCAGCCCTTCTTTCCTATCAATATTTTTTTCTCTCTCTCTCTCTCTCTCTCTCTCTCTCTCTCTCTCTCTCTCTCTCTCTCTCTCTCTCTCTCTCTCTGTCTCTCTCTCTCTCTCTCTCTCTCCCCCCTTTTCTGGGGGAGTTAGAATTGAATTAAAGCATTAGCAAAATAATTTATATTGTCAGTTGTTCTTTTAAAGGGTATTTATAAATTCTAAAAGTTTCCATATCACACACACACACACACATATATATATATATATATATATACATATATATATATATATATATATACACACATATATATATATATATATATATATGCACATATATATAGTGCGCGTGTGTGTACGTATGTAAGAATACATTTAGTTATGAATCGCCAAAAAAATACTTTTAAACATTCTGATAATTTTAGTAGTATTTAAAGAATACAAGCCATTTCATTTCAACATTACATAACGCTATTTAGGAATGACCGGAGGTGTAGATTGTCAATGGAAAAAGTGACTTGCAATATTTCATTTTCCCACCAAATGAAACGACCTCTTCGTACCCAGATGAAAAGGCTTCTATATAACGGGGCTCCTTTTCCACTTTTTATTAGGCCTTTAACATTTTTGTTTTTGTGACTTTTGTATTACTGGAAAAAAAAAATTCCGAATTTAGTTTGTGTACAGATTTAGTTCACGGTGAGTTACACTGTTAAGAAAAAACCGTAAATTTTAATCGCAAATTCTCCGTAAAAATATACTGTTCTCAGCCATATTTCAGTAAGATATAGGCGACCTTAATTTTATCTTAATTTGTTATTATCTTTTACGAGTTGGTGACCGTAATATCACTGCTTTACGTCAATATATCCGTTTTTAAAACGGTAAAAATCCTGTAAAAAAAATGTTTCCAGAAATTTACCGCTTTTCAATGCAAATTTTTAAGTGTAAACTCATTTCTGTAGTTCACAATTGATTTAGATCTCTCTCTCTCTCTCTCTCTCTCTCTCTCTTTATATATATATATACAGTATATATATATGTATATATATATATATATATATGTCTCTCTCTGTATGTGTGTGTATATATATATATATATATGGTTTAGTGAAGAGATGATGTTTCGAGTCAACTACTCTGGGTAGGCCTATTGTCTATTGTCAAAATTTTTGAGTAATTTCGATTCGAAAACATTAGTTTAATCAATGTGTAATTTCTCCTTTTTTTCACATTATTCACGTTCGAGTATTCCATATCTAATTACGTTATTACCGATACATATATGAATTACTATTGCTTTTTGTCGTGTTACTTTATAATAAGCATATTTTTATCTCTAGTTTTTTAGTAAATTATATCAGCAGACATTTTTATATTATTTCCTAGTTTCATATTAATGGATATATATATATATATATATATATATTATATATATATATTATATATATGTATATATATATATATGTATGTGTATATATATATACAGTATATATATATATATATATATCCAACGAATGCAAACGGTTTTTATTTTATGTTAAAAGATTTTATATCTTTGGTGTTCAAAAATATTCATATAAACATTTTATGGTTAATTACGTATCCGTTGAAATCTCCAACGTTATCTTGATTTCCTTCTAAAATAAGGTGGCTGCTGACAAGATTAAAGACGAAGACGGTATTTGCAAAATATATCATCCACGTCTATGTACCCTTCTCAATTTCCCTAATAACCAAATATATATTACCCAAAGGTAATAATAACCAAAAAAGGTAATTGTCGGTAACGTCATTTTTATTCACAGCGGTTACTTGACATATCGTTAATTACAAGTGGTCGGTGCGCTTATGGTTCAACTGTTTGTCTTGGTGGCAGGCCTCGTAAGTTTAGCTGATGGCCGCGTCCAGGTGCGTAACGCTTTGCAGGGGAAGTGTTAATTACTCCGGTTGGGTCGGCGATGATCCGCCGTGCATAATACGCGTCTTCGCGGTGGGGGCCCCAGCGGGCGCGTAGCCTCCGGTGGGGGTCCTACATCCTACCTCTACATCCTACTACAGCCTACTACTTCTCATTAGATGCAATGACAAAGCTATTGGTTAATGGCATTCCGACGGGTTGTTAATTAGGGCGGCAGTGGGATTCAATATGACAAGTTTTTTTTATATTTTTTTTTGTCTCTCTCTCTCTCTCTCTCTCTCTCTCTCTCTCTCTCTCTCTGGTCTTTTTTCAAGGTGAAAGGATGGCAATGGATTATTTCAAGGCTTGATGTTTCATCACTTCTCATACGATATTGTGTTTTTTTCATTTCAGAGGTTTAAGTATTCGAAATACTGTTACCGGTATAAAGGCAAACGTACGTCTCTCTCTCTCTCTCTCTCTCTCTCTCTCTCTCTCTCTCTTGGATGGACTCAAAGGTCTTGGAGACGTCCGACCAAAATTCTTGTAACTCTTTCTCTCTACCCAAGAGCAAGTGAATTCTTCGCGGATGGACTAAAAAGTCTTCGAGATAGAAAAAAAAGCCTTGTGACCACTCTCTCTCTCTCTCTCTCTCTCTCTCTCTCTCTCACACACACACAGTGTATGGACAGAAATGTGCTAATCATTAAAGTAATTATAGAACCAATATTTGCTTTTCGAATAATGATCTTCAAGGAATTATTTTCTTCATTTTAGACCTGAACAAAAATTCGCAAAGTTATGAATGATTCTTTCTGGTTAATTAATTATTCTTTTAATAGTAATTAATCATAGAAATCAACCAACAACACTAGAAGTAAGATTTAATTATTACTATAGTCCATTTCTTTTAGCGAGGCATATTTGCACCGAGTCGCAGCGGTGCCCTTTTAGCTCGGAAAAGTTTCCTGATCGCTGAATGGTTGGACAAGATTCTAACCAATCAGCGATCATGAAACTTTTCCGAGCTAAAAGGGCCACCGCTGCGAGTCGTTGCAAATCTGCCTCGCTAAAATTAATGGGCTATAATTTGTTGTTGTTTTGATATTACATAGAAAAAGGGCAACAGAGAATATAGTAGGTAGAAGGAGTATGTGGAAGATATGAGAAGGGGAATGATGTGAGGTTGAGGTGGGGGAGTAGGGAGTAGGAGTATGAAGGGTTTCCGGTTGAGGCCTATGGCCAGACTGTGTCCACCTCCTCATTAACAACCGCCAGGTAATGGAGGTGGTTGCAACAAACGAGACGACAAGGTGCACAGCAAAAAAAAAAAAAAAAAAAAAAAAAAGCCTTCGGGGTGAACTTAATTGCCAGTTGATTTTCCCGTAATTTATCAATCAGAAAGAAACTGTCTACCTCCTCACTGACATTATAGGGCGGCAGATTGGTGCCGAACCTTTGGGTTATGGGGGATGCTTGAATGTTAGATGGAAGATTTATATATATGTATGTGTATATATATATATATATATATATGTACATATATATATATATATATAAATAAATGAATATATATATATATATAAATAAATGAATATATATATATATATATATATGTACAGTATATATATACTGTATATGTATGTGTATATATATATATATATATATATACACATACATACATACATACATACATACATACATACATACATACATACATACATACATACATATACAGTATACTTTGGTAATAAGGATTACAAATGATGATAATTGAATTGTAAACATTTGCCTCCTGAGAAGGGAAATTTTGTAAGATTTAATTTATCAAATAAAGTTAATTAAATGGAGGGAAATATGCCTAAGTGACATATATCAAAAGTAATGATATTGAAGTAGATTTGATTAGAATTGAAATATCATATCGGGCAAATAGGTGTATTGTAGTGGATTTTATTAGATGATTGATTATAAACGTATAGATAATTCGGAAATACTTGATATAATTTTATCTTGGCATACTATAGGCTTGAATCAATTGATAGATTCATATAAAATTGATTCTTTTTTTTTTATATTCCATTATCTACTTTCATGATTACAAATGAGAGAGAGAGAGAGAGAGAGAGAGAGAGAGAGAGAGAGAGTTGAGGTTTTCCCGTTTTAATAGTGTACGTTTTTTAACGGGGCAATGAACACATCTTCATGGATGAGACCCACAGCTGTCGACCAACAACAAAGAACTTATTCATTACCTCTTAGTGAGGGTAGAAGAGACTCTTTAGCTATGGTAAGCAGCTCTTCTAGGAGAAGGACACTCCAATATCAAACCATTGTCCTTTAGTCTTAGGTAGTGCCATGGCCTCTGCGCCATCACTGTCTTGGGTTAGAGTTCTCTTGCTTGAGGGGACACTCGGGCACACTATTCTTTCTAATTTTTCTTCCTCTTATTTTGTTAAAGTTTTTATAGTATATAAAGGAAATATTTATTTTAATGTTGATACTGTTCTTAAAATATTTTGTTTCCTTGTTTCCTTTCCTCACTGGGCTATTTTCCCTGTTGGGACCCCTGGGCTTATGGCATCCTGCTTTTCCAAATAGGGTTGTAGCTTAGCAAGTAACAATGATAATAATAATGATAATAATAAATAATAATAATAATAATAATAATAGAAGAATATTTGCCCTTGTCCATATTTTACTTCCTCTTCCAGTTAGAAAATTGAAAACTGATGTCTTAAATTGTTTCTGACAGCCTTTTTATTATTATTTCATGGGGGTGGAGACCTCACAGAATTATTTATGGCTTATATTGTGCACTACATTTCATTTTCCTTTGGAGAATTTCTATATCAGAAAGGTGTAAAATCCTTAGTAGTATTATTCCAGCTGTGGAAGATTGTGGAATGATCTTACGAGTAGTGGAATCTTTGGAACTTTGGAAGTTCAAACTTTGTGTAGTTTCTATTTTGTTGAGCAGGTTGACAGGAATCTCGTTTAATTTATATATGACTGTTAACGTTTTTGCTGATCTTGAAATATTTTCATTTGTTTCTTATTTATAGTTTATTTGCTATTTCCATTTTTCCTTTCTTCAATGGGCTGCTTTCCTTGTTGGTGTTGGATTACTTGTGCTTTTAACATTCTGTTTTTCCAGCCAAGTTTGTAGTTTGGCTAGTTGCAAATTTACATTTGTGTCAGTAAATCTCTGTATGTCATTAATTAACAAATTTCAGCAATTAATTGAAGGATATTTTGCCCCTTAAGTCATGATTTGGAAATATACTTTGTGTCCCCGAGTCTTGAAATAGAAATTATGAGGGTAGTGCAAATTATTTTTTATAATATTCTTTTTTTATCAATTTTCAAAAGATATATACATATCCACCTTTTTATTACTTGCAAGTTTGATATCGTGTTATGATTTACGAGTTTATCAGCTTAATGTATATAGAATTCTATTTTTTATTTAGCTCGCTTTTAAATTGAAGAGCAATATAAATGCGTACTGTCATTACGCAAGAATGGCTTTCAATACTCTTTAAGTGGGATTATTTCGCCGAAAGCAAATCCGGCTTTTCGAAACGCCCCATTTGATAAAAGCTACCGAAATGATCCAGTCTTTAAAGCAATCATCCCGTGACATCAGAAGAATAAGAAATAGAATTACTTTTAAAGGCGGGTTTACATGGTCAAACGCGGTTCGACAGACATGTGTTTGAAGTGATGTTCGAATGTTTGAACTGGGTAGTTGGTTGTCAAACATGTTCGTCGAACTGTTCAAAGAAAGTCTGTTCTCGCCTGACCTCATGCGTTTTTGGCTGACTCCACCTCTTCGACGACCGGGTTCGAAGCATGTTCGACAAAGAGGTTCGACGAAGAAACAGAATCACTCTTAGGGCGGGTTTACACGGTCGAACGCGGTTCGACAGGCAAGTGTTTGAAGTGATGTTCGAACGTGTGAAGGGTTCATCTAGTTGTCGAACATGTTCGTCGAACTGTTCAAAGAAAGTCTGTTCTCGCCTGACCTTATACGTTTATGGCTGATGCCAACTCTTCGAACAGTTTGACAAGCAAGTTCGACGAAGTAACACAATCACTCTTAAGGCGGGTTTACACGGTCGAATGGTTCGTCAAACAAGGTTCGACAGACATGTGTTTGAAGTGATGTTCGAATGTTTGAACTGGGTAGTTGGTTGTCAAACACGTTCGTCGAACTGTTCAAAGAAAGTCTGTTCTCACCTGACCTTATGCGTTTGTGGCTGACTCGATCTCTTCGAAACGTTCGACAAGCAAGTTCGACGAAGAAACACAATCACTCTTAAGGCGGGTTTACACGGTCAAATGGTTCGATGAGCAAGGTTCGACAGACACTTGTTCGAAGTGATGTTTGAACGTGTGAACGGGGTATTTGGTTGTCGAACGGTTTGAAGAACGTCTGTTCCCGTGACCTCATGCGTTTATGGCTGACTCCTCGTCTGCGAACCGTTTGACAAACAAGTTCCACGACCGGGTTCGACGAAGAAACAGAATCACTCTTAGGGCGGGTTTACACGGTCGAACGTGTGAACGGGGTATTTGGTTATCGAACATGTTCGTCAAACGGTTCGAAGAAAATCTGTTCTCGCCTGACCTCATGCATTTTGTGCCTGACTCCCCCTCATCGAACTGTTTGACAAGCAAGAACGGTTCGAAGAAAGTCAGTTCTCACCTGACCTTATGTATTTGTGGCTGCCTCCACCTCTTCGAACCGTTTGACAACGGGTTCGACGAACCGTTCGACCGTGTAAACCCCGTGCGGGAGGTGGCCGAATCTAATTGAAAAACGTCCAATGGTAATGGCCACGATGATTCTGATATCGAAGAGCTTCTGCCGAGTCATGGCAGGATATACAAGTTTTTATCCCGGCGGAGGCAAAATGCATTCGGTAATTATGATGTGGCAATGAGGAGGTATCGCCAGCTAGCTTCTTCGCTGCTCCTCGCTGGAAATTTTTTTTTTTTTTTTTTTTTTTTTTTTTTTTTTTTTTTTTTTTTTTTAAGTCTATTTGATTACGAATGCGCTCTTTGGAGTTTTATGGAGAGTGGCGAACATTCGCTCGGTAATCTCGTCTGACAGATACAGATACTTCGGTTTTAATGTTTATTTGGGATCGGTATTTATTCGTTCATAATTTTTTATTTTTGTTTTGCATAATTTTTTTTTTCTATCTCACTTGCGGATAGCTTCAAGACAGTTAAGTGTTGGGAAGAGCGAGTTGTAAGATTATATTTAATTATTTTCCACAGCATTTGCTGTTATTTATTGATAATTATTCATGTTTTCTGAAGGTGGCGAAGTATCCTTACTGCGAAAATAGTTTTGAAATATTCTGCAGGATTCTTTCCCACAACGCAGTTCCCCGTGTGGAACAAATTGTTAAAATGATTTTTTATTTTAATTGTATGCGAATCGTATGATTTACTAATGGAACATTTTAATATGATTGTGCTGTTAGCTACTGGTAAAGCAAGTTTTTGCTCTATTCATTCTCAACAGTTGAACTTCGTTTGATATACATAACACGTTTCAGTAACATTGAATATTTGACTGGAATTTTTTTTTCTCAATGTGACGGTGCTTTTCTCTTATATTTATTTTATTGAAAGGTGACTTCTTGTATTTCTCTAATCTTTTATTTCTCAATATATATTTTTTTATTGATAAGGATCAATATGGTAGTGTAATGTTGTGTCCTATTGTATATGTTGTATATTAAAGTTTTTTTTTAGTAACTTTTTTATTAATATTTGTTTTGCTTAAATTGATGGCAGCAGGGAAAAGAAAAAGAGAGAGGGAGATGTAGATAAGATTATTATGACCCGAAATAATTTTTTTATGGCTAACGGAAGCAAGTTAAGAATGTATTAGCCATTTTTATTTATCAATATCGAGTTCTATTTAAATACCACACTTGTTAAATTGGTAATGTTAACTTGGTAATAGGCATAGTGTTTAGTATGAACTTTTCAGTTTTATTTTCAATGTTTGTCATTTTTTTTCAATTACGTAATTTTTTTCCTGGCCAGGTACTAAACCATTTTGGAAATCTCGGACAATCGATCATACCTTGGTACTGTTCATGTTTGGTGTGATCGCATGTATTTTTTGGTGAGGTGGATACCTTTATCGTACGGCGAATTACTATAGTCCATTTCTTTTAGCGATGCATATTTGCACCGACTCGCAGCGGTGCCCTTTTAGCTCGGAAAAGTTTCCGGATCGCTGATTGGTTGGACAAGATAATTCTAACCAATCAGCGATCAGGAAACTTTTCCGAGCTAAAAGGGCACCGCCGCGAGTCGGTGCAAATATGCATGGCTAAAAGAAATGGACTATAATTACTTGTAGATGTCCTTGGTTTATTCGAATATATTTGCAGACTGTGGTGCAACTCTTATTAATTAACCATTCTCTTATACAAAGTGGTCGAACAAAATTCTCTTAAATGGATATCTCTTGAATTTTGGACAGATAATCATGCAATATCAATTAACCTCTGTACATTTTGGAGAGAGACAATCTCTTGCAATGCCAGGCAAAAAATGGACCACTTGCATTTTGAACAGAGATAATCTCTTGCAATGCCAAGCACTAAATGGACAATTCATATTTTGGAGAGATGATCTCTTTCAGTGTTCAGGAGAAAATGGACATCTTTCAATTTGGACAGAGATAGTCTTGCAATGCCAAAAAGGGAACGTCTATTAGATTTTAGACAGAGATCTCTTGCAATGGCGAAAAGAAATGAACCTCTTACATTTTAGACAGATAATATTTTGCATTGCCAAGCAGAAATTGGCCCTCTTACATTTTGGACCAAGTTAATTTGTTGCAATGCCAAGTAGGAAATTGACCTCTCTTACATTGTAAACAGAAATTATTCCTTGCATTGTGAAGCAGCAAATGAGCCTCTCACAATTTGGACTGATAATTTAGCAGTGCGAAGCAGAAAATTATCCTATCTTACATTTTGGACAGAAAATCTTGCAATGCCAAGCAGAAAATGAACCTATCTTACATATTGGACAGATAATCTTGCAATGGCGAGCAGAAAATGAACCTCTTATATTTTGGACAGATAATCTTGCAATGCCAAGCAGAAAATGAACCTATCTTACATATTGGACAGATAATCTTGCAATGGCAAGCAGAAAATGAACCTCTTATATTTTGGACAGATAATCTTGCAATGCGTAGCAGAAAATGAACCTCTTACATTTTGGTCATAATCTTGCAATGTCAAGCAGAAAATGAACCTCTTACATTTTGGACATAATCTTGCAATGTCAAGCAGAAAATGAACCTCTTACATTTTGGACATAATCTTGCAATGTCAAGCAGAAAATGAACCTCTTACATTTTGGACATAATCTTGCAATGTCAAGCAGAAAATGAACCTCTTACATTTTGGACAGATAATCTTGCAATGCCAAGCAGAAAATGAACCTCTTACATTTTGGATATCTTGCAATGCCAAGCAGAAAATGAACCTCTTACATTTTGGACAGATAATCTTGCAATGCCAAGCAGAAAATGAACCTCTTACATTTTGGACAGATAATCTTGCAATGCCAAGCAGAAAATGAACCTCTTACTTTTGGATATAATCTTGCAATGGCAAGCAGAAAATGAACCTCTTACGTTTGGATATCTTGCAATGCCAAGCAGAAAATGAACCTCTTACATTTTGGACAGATAATCTTGCAATGCCAACCAAATCGAAATCCGTTTCTCCTCAGCGTCCTTGATATCTCTTCTAAACGACTCCTTCCAATATAAAAGCCTTGTTTTGTATTTCGTCTCCGTCCTCAGATCTCCCATAAACCGTAGAGCGAGATGGCTCAATAGAGAGGCCGACCTGTGACCGCAAAGAGTCCGTGCGGTTGCGGTAATGGGAGCGTCGCCGTGAGATCGTCCGAAGTCGAAAACTTACGTAACAGGAAGATAATTAATTTCTTCCTCAGATGAACGATAAACGTACTGAATCTTGGTTTTTATTCAGTCCTCATCTAGGGTATTCTTTGTTTCTCATCGCTCGGAGATTGGTTTATTAATGTTAAGTTGCCCTTGACATTAGGTATCGGAAATTGTTTTTGTATCATTGTGTTATTAGTATGGAAATACATTTGATTCTTCAATGGTGTGTCTGGAAGTTGAAAGGTTTAACTCTGCGAGTTGAAATACATTAGATTTTTTATTGATTCGTGTGGAAGTTGTAAGGTTTATTCGGTGAGTTGAAATACATTTGATTCTTCAATGATGCATGTGGAAGTTGAAAGGTTTAACTCGGTGAGGTTAAATACCATTGTGTTATTAGTATGGAAATACATTTGATTCTTCAATGATGTGTCTGGAAGTTGAAAGGTTTAACTCGGTGAGTTGAAATACATTAGATTCTTTATTGATGCGTGTGGAAGTTGTAAGGTTTAAGTCGATGAGTTTGAATACATTTGCTTCTTCAATGATGCATGTGGAAGTTGAAAGGTTTAACTCGGTGAGGTTAAATACATTCATCAATGATGAGTTTGGAAGTTGATAGGTTCAATTCGGTGAGTTGAAATACATTTTAGATTCTTCATTGATGCGTGTGGAAGTTGATAGGTTTAACTCGGTGAGTTGGAATACATTTGATTCTTCAATGATGAGTGTGGAAGTTGAAAGGTTCAACTCGGTGAGTTGGAATACATTTGATTCTTCAATGATTGTTGTGGAAGTTGAAAGGTTCAACTCGGTGAGTTGGAATACATTTGATTCTTCAATGATGAGTGTGGAAGTTGATAGGTTCAACTCGGTGAGTTAAAATACATTTTAGATTCTTCATTGATGCGTGTGGAAGTTGATAGGTTCAACTCGGTGAGTTAAAAAACATTTGATTCTTCAATGATTGTTGTGGAACTAGAAAGGTTTAACTTGGTGAGTTGGAATACATTTGGTTCTTCAATGATGCTTGTAGAAGTTGAAAGGTTTAACTCTGTGGGTTGAAATACATTTGATTCTTCAATGATGCTTGTGGAAGTTGAAAGGTTTAACTCAGTGAGTTGGAATACATTTGATTCTTCATTAATGCTTTGGGGAATGTTAAAGGTTTAACTCGGTGAGTTGGAATACATTAGATTTTTCGATGATTGTTGTGGAAGTAGAAAGGTTTAACTCAGTGAGTTGAAATACATTAGATTTTTTATTGATTCGTGTGGAAGTTGTAAGGTTTAACTCGATGAGTTTGAATACATTTGATTCTTCAAAGATGCTTGTGGAAGTTGAAAGGTTTTAACTCGGTGAGGTTAAATACATTCATCAATGATGAGTGTGGAAGTTGATAGGTTCAACTCGGTAAGTTGAAATACATTTTAGATTCTTCATTGATGCGTGTGGAAGTTGTAAGGTTAAACTCGGTGAGTTGGAATACATTTGATTCTTCAATAATGCTTGTGGAAGTAGAAAGGTTTAACTCGGTGAGTTGGAAAACATTTGATTCTTCAATGATTGTTGTGGAAGTAGAAAGGTTTAACTCGAGTTTAAATACATTTGATTCTCAATGATGCTTGTGGAAGTTGAAAACTTTAATTCGGTGAGTTGGATTACATTTGGTTTTTCAATGATGCTTGTGGAAGTAGAAAGGTTTAACTTGGTGAGTTGGAATACATTTGATTCTTCAAAGATGCGTGTGGAAGTTGAAAAGTTTTAGCTCTGAGTTGGAATACATTTGATTCTTCAATGATGCTTGTGGAAGTTGAAAGGTTTAACTGGGTGAGACAAGAATACCAAATGAAGTGTGTTGTGAATTTTGAACCTTTCTCTACGTTATTTTTCATCGTCTCAATTATGTAAAGCGTATTTTTTGGAACAATAAAAAGGGTAAGTCGTATAACTTGGACACTATACCCCCACCCCACTCCACCCCCTATTTCCCCCCGTCCCTCAAAAATAAAAAAGTGGATGGGGACCTCATTAACATAAACGGGGCTTTATGTCGCTGCCAGGTACATGTCTATGACGCTTCCTGTTTGTGTCGCGGTTCATGCTCCTTGGTGATTATAGAGAGAGAGAGAGAGAGAGAGAGAGAGAGAGAGAGAGAGAGAAGGTTTTTGGATGTCTCAAAAACTCTTTAGTCTATCCGCGGAGACTCCATTTGCTCTTGGATAGAGCGAATTAGTTTAAACGTTTAGAGACTCTTTATGATCTTGTCTAACTTACTATTGAATTCGTCTGTTCAATGTATTTGCTATATTGTCTGTAAAGAAATGACCCTATTGAGTAGTATTGTATTTTTTAAGTTTTCAGAGAGAGAGAGAGAGAGAGAGAGAGAGAGAGAGAGAGAGAGAGAGAGAAGAGATCTACAACTTACAAGAATATTTGATGTCTCAAAAGACTTGTTTTTAGTCCATACGTGGAGACCTTTTGCTCTTGGATAGATCTAGAGTTAGTTTAAACGTTTAGAGAGGTTTTATGCTCTTGTCTTAACTTATTTTTAGAATTCGTTTACCTTGTTACTGTTCACTACGTCCACTAGAAGTCTGTTCCATATATTTGCTATCTTGATTGTAAAGAAATAACCCCATGGAGTGGTGTATCTTTTCAATTCCAGTTGGATAGAGCGTTTTAGTTTAAACGTTTAGAGAGTTTTTATGATCTCCATCTTATTCTTGAATTCGTCTGTTCCATGTATTCGCTGTCTTGTATGTAAAGAAATAACCACATTGAGTGGTACATCTTTTCAATACCAGTTCGCATGAGAGAGAGAGAGAGAGAGAGAGAGAGAGAGAGAGAGAGTGTGTTTATAGAGTAGCGAATTAGTTTAAACGGTTAAGAAAGTTTTTATGATCTCCAACTTATTCTTGAATTCGTCTGTTCCATGTATTTTCTGTCTTATGAGTAAAGAAATAACCACATTACCTGGTATATCATTTCAATTCCAGTTCGCATGAGAGAGAGAGAGAGAGAGAGAGAGAGAGAGAGAGAGATACTTTTTAGTCCACCCAAGGAGACTATTTGCTCTTGGGTAGAGTAAATTAGTATAGACGTTTAGAGAGAGAGAGAGAGAGAGAGAGAGAGAGAGAGTCAGTCTCTTTTTTCTCACAGGGTTGTTTGTCTGGAAGCTGTGACTGCCATACGCTCCCAAACCCCATCCATGGCCCGTCAGAGACGGCATCTTGTAAAATCATAAACCTACCTGGCGGTAGAACTCACCCGAAGAAAGTCCCTCTCGTGAACGTTGATTACAGGTTAAGTTGTGGACGAACGACAGTCTTCACGGGTTGATTGTGGTTTTCGGAAGGCTTCTTCTGGGGGGCGAGTTTTATGGAGTTGGTTTCTCGGTTGTATAGTCGGTGTCTGTTATTTCGTTTTTTTTTTTTTTTTTTTTTTAAATTATCATGATCTTGTTACCATGGACTTCTTTTATGCTTGTGATTGGTGTACTATCTATTTATTTATCTATCTATATACATATATATATATATATATACAGTATATATATATATATATATATATATATATATATATACAGTATATATATATATATATATATATATATATATATATATATATATATATATATATATCTATATATATACATATATATATATATATATATATATATATATATATATATACATATATATATACACACACATATATATATATATATATATATATATATATACATATTTATATATATATATACATATATTATATGTAGATATATATATATATATATATATATATATATATATATATATATATATATATATATATACAGTATATATACACATATGTATATATATATATATATATATATATATATATATATATATATATATATATATATCTTTTCCTAAATGTAATGTAAATATTTAATTATTAAATTGATACGCTCGGTATGTAACATTTATATTTTTCTCTTTTCAGGTGAGTTTGATTGACAGTGGTTTAAAGTCATCCTATTGTGCTTAACAATCCATGGCGATAATTAAGGTATGGTTGCCTGTTTACTACTCGTTATGTTATTCTTAATTGTTATTTATACACGTTTCCCGCAGTATTATTTTATTACATATAATGTGTTATTTTCTATATATCTCTATCTAATTTTGAGTTTTTTAGCATTTTTTTTCAATTTTTTTCAATTTTTCATAATGTAATTGTAAACTACCGGCTTTACTATTTTTGACTTTTTGATGAGTTTTGAATAAACTAAATTTTCATTCGTATATCCTAATTTGGTTTGATATTCTGAATGTTTTTTAATAGTGTTTAATGACTTATTTGATTTACTTATGGAAATTAATTTTTGGTTTTCAAATAAAAACATCATTCGTACATGTTAATTTGGTTTGATATTCTGATTTTTATTTTAAATATTTTTTTTAATAACTTGTTTTATTTTTGAATGAATTTTTTATTTGATTTATTTATGGAAATTAATTTTTGGTTTTCAAATAAAAACATCTTCATTCGTACCTGCTAATTTGGTTTGATATTTTGATTTTTATTTTAAATATATTTTTTAATAACTTGTTTTATTTTTCAATGAATTTTTTATTTGATTTATTTATGGAAATTAATTTTTGGTTTTCAAATAAAAACATCTTCATTCGTACATGCTAATTTGGTTTGATATTCTGATTTTTATTTTAAATATTTGTTTAATAACTTGTTTTATTTTTCAATGAATATTTTCCTTTTTTATATTTTCACCAACCACCGTTGTTGTTGTTTTGACTGCCATTAACAGTAAATCCAAGTTTATTGAGTTTATTTGAGTTTATTAAAACTACTTTCTTTGGTCGTCAGTCGTTGCAAGTTTCCGTTTCGCATTCCTACCAGGGTTGCTAGGTTGGCCTTATTTGGGCCCCAAAAAATCAATTTTGGCCTTTTTGATGCCAAATAAAAGTCAATTTTGGCCTTTTTCATGCCAAAAAAAAATTTTGGCCTTTTTCATGCCAAAAAAATTTCAATTTTGGCCTTTTCATGCCAAAAAAAATTCAATTTTGGTTTTTTTCATGCCAAAAAAATCAATTTTGGCCTTTTTCGTGCTAGATACCTAAATTTGGCCTTTTAAAAAATTGTTTAGCCTTAAATGCTATATTTTCGGCCTTTTTCTACCATTAAGTTGGCCTTTTAAAGCTGCAGTTGATCAGACATTGGCCTTTTTCTCATTTGGAAAACCTGGCAACCCTGAATTTCCTACCAGTGAACATACTGTTTCAGTTTAAAGGTCGCTCATGAATGGCAGAGGCAAGAGACAGCGGCAATGCTCTAGACTCCTAGAGACTGACCATATATACTTATGATTAGCGCCCAAACTCATCTAAACCCAAGATAGGACCAAGGAGGGCAAGACAATAGCAGCTGATGACTCAGCAGGTAGCCTAGAGACTGACCATATATACTTATGATTAGCGCCCAAGCCCATCGCAACCCAAGATAGGACCAAGGAGGGCAAGACAATAGTTGCTGATGACTCAGCAGGTAGCCCTTTAGGCTCCCCTTAAACTCCCCATCCCTAGCTCACAAGGATAGTGAGGTTGTAGTCACTACAAGAAAATATCGAGCTTGAGCGGGTCGCGAACCCTAATCCAGCAGATCCCCAGGCAGGGATGTTTCCAATAGGTTACCTGGATAGTTATTAAATGCTGTTTTTTTCTGTATTATTATTATTATTATTATTATTATTATTATTATTATTATTATTATTAGCTAAGCTACAACCCTAGTTGGAAAAGCAAGATGCTAAGATGCTTTAAGCCCAAGGGCTCCAATAGGGAAAAATAGCCCAGTGAGGAAAGGAAACAAGAACTTGTTTTTTTTTTGGTTGAAACGCAGAGCTGGAAAACCTTTAGCCTTGCGGTGATTTGAATAGGGACGAAGTGATTATCCGTCCATATTCATCTTGCCTTTATTTGTAGTTATTTCGTTAATTTTAGACTGTCAATCACTCGATTTCATTGAATTATATAATTTTATTCGTATACTGGATTATGTTTACGTGTTTTATGGAATTTATTTAATAATTAAAGAAAAAAAGTCGCTAAATATATTTTATACTTATTCTTTTCTTCTGTTTCTTTTAATTTTAGGTTGTCAATAATGTGATTTCATTGAATTATATAATTTTATTCGTATACTGGATTGCGTTTACGTTGTTTTTTTTTTAATTTATTTGGTAAATTAAAAGAAAATGATCAAAAATACATATTTACAATTCATATTTTTTCTCAGTTTCTGTAAACGTTAGAGAATGAATTGGACGCCTCCATTATACATTTAAGTATCATTAAATTGTATAATTATATTTATATGCGGGATTATGTTGACGTTGTATTTTATGGAATTAATTTGGTAAATTAAAAGGAAATTATTAAATACATATTTACAATTCATAAGTTTTTTCTTAGTTTCTGTAAACCTTAGATAATGTGAATCAGAATTGAATTGTATACTTGTATTTATATGCGGGATTACGTTGACGTTGTATTTTGTGGAATTAATATGGTAAATTTAAAGGAAATTCTCATAATTACATATTTACAATTCATAATTTTTTTCTCAGTGTCTGTAAACGTTAGATAATTTGGATCATACTTGCATTATTCACAGTCTCATTGAATTGTATAATTGTATTCGTATGCTGGATAATGTTGACGTATTTTATGGAATTAATTTGGTAAATTAAAAGAAAATTATCATTAATACATATTTACAATTCATAATTTTTTCTCAGTGTCTGTAAACGTTAGATAATTTGGATCATAATTGCATTATACACAGTCTCATTGAATTGTATAATTGTATTCGTATGCGGGATTACGTTGACGTATTTTATGGAATTAATTTGGTAAATTAAAAGAAAATTATCATTAATACATATTTACAATTCATAATTTTTTTCTCAGTGTCTGTAAACGTTAGATAATTTGGATCATACTTGCATTATACACAGTCTCATTGAATTGTATAATTGTATTCGTATGCTGGATAATGTTGACGTATTTTATGGAATTAATTTGGTAAATTAAAAGAAAATTATCATTAATACATATTTACAATTCATAATTTTTTATTCTGTTTCTGTAAACGTTAGATAATGTGAATCAGACTCCTGTATTATACATCAAGTCTCATTGAGGCTGTATAATTGTATTCGTATGCGAGATTATGTTGACGTTGTATTTTGTGGAATTAATTAGGTAAATTAAAAGAAAATTATAATAAATACATATTTACGGTTCATAATTTTTTTTTTTCAGTTTCTGTAAACCTTAGATAATGTGGATCAAAATTGAATTTTATACTTGTATTTATATGCGGTATTACGTTGACCTTGTATTTTATGTAATTAATTTGGTAAATTAAAAGAAAATTATCATATACATATTTACAATTCATAAGTTTTTTCTCAGTGTCTGTAAACGTAAGAAAATAGTTCTCACCAAAACATTAATTTCGAATAAAATATCATGCCTCATTACGAATTTGAATACCACAAATTGGGTTTATAAGAAAATAAGAAACTTAATTCATACTTTACTGGACCTAATTTTTTATTTTGATGGAACTTCAACCAGACAATAACGTTACAGTAATTTGAATGAAATTTTGGTCGAGATTGGTAATTATATTAGCTGTACTGACACCACGAATTATGTGAATGAATACCGACGGCACAAATTA
>NC_090752.1:6014208-6027662 GCF_036898095.1 Palaemon carinicauda
GCCAGCGTTCGATCCCAAGTATGAGGTAGAAATTTATATATGTATATATTAGTGAGGGTAGGTCCTGTGTACAGTATCAAAAATAATATATTGTATGTGCTGCTCTTTTTGAAGTAACTAGGAAGTTAATCAATGGATCCTATCCTTTGCAGTGATTTTCATGTCTTAAAGCATTAAATTTGTAGAATTTTAGTACTGCACAGTAGTACCCTCGGTTTAAGAGTTTGATCCATTCAGGGAGAGAGCTCCGGACCCAAAATATTCTTAGATCAAAATAGTTTTTCCTATAAGAAATAAAAGTAAATTCATTGGTTTTCACCCGGCCATAAAATATACTCTGATTTTTAAAGGTTTGTAATGTCATTTAACAAAAAGATTATAACCCCTAACATAAAAAATTAATGCAAATAAATATTTCACTGTAAAGAAGGGAATGTGTTGTCACCAATGTTGTTTATTCTCCTCATGGATATTGTGATGCGTGGAATAGTCGGATATGGTGGAGAAGGATTGGACTGGATTGGTGATAGGAATTTAGCAGTCCTAGAGTATGCTGATGATGCTGTGAAATGTGTGTGTGTGTGTGTGTGTGTGTGTGTGTGATAAAGGGTGGAATGTGTGTGTGCATATCTCTAAATTAACTATTGTATGGGTCGCATACACTGTGTACATATATAAATATATATATATATATATATATACATATATACACACACACACATATATATATACACGTATATACTATATAAATACATATTACACAGTATGATACACACTCGCACCAATAACCAGTTTCCCCTAAATAGCATGTTCAATTTATAGAAATGCAAAAAAAAAAAAATAGCAGTCGCCATCATGTTAGCTGCTGAGTCAAGGATGACTCCCCAATATAGCTCTGTAAACATCCGCTTCTTTATATATATTTTTGGAAAACTCATTGATAGCATTTTCAATCTTTTGCACAATGGCCCCTCTGCTATCTTGCATGTAATCTCATTTTACTTGGATACTTTTTTTAAGCACCACCGTTTATTAGTTATTTAAGTATTACTTTTTCGGCCTCTTTGAATGGACTTACAAATTTACGGATTCCGGTGTATCATTCAATCTCCAAATTCGGCCAATCCCATTGAAAAACTTATTCGTATTTACTTATTATATTATTTTTACTTTTTTTTTTTTAATATGTAATCTTATTTGCCTCATAAAACCTATACTTCGGTTGTTTTTTTTTTTTTTTTTTTTTTTTTTTTTTTTCAAACCTCCTAAAATCTATACTCCATTTCCACTTAATTTCCACTTTCCTGTCAGGTCGACTGTTGACTTCCAGTATCACTGGCTCTCAATGACTTGTTCATAATGTATGTATTGTTTTACTTTGACAGAAACGCGTTTAAGTTTGCATGTGTTTATCTGGTGTTTGGTTTACGTTGCTGATATTGTCTTGCGTCATCAATTTCCTCTTTTTTTCGGAATAAAATATAGATATTTCCTTTTTTTTGCTGGATAGATAGCTTTTTCTTTATTTCTTTCTGCATAATATATATATATATATATATAAATATATATATATATATATATATAATATATATATATATATATATATATGTATATATATATATATATATATATGTGTATATATATATATATATATATATACTGTATATATTGGGGGGGGGGGCTGGACAAAATATAGCTTTGACTGGAAATTTTCTGTCTTAAGGAGGACTATGATATATTATGAATATGATTATCTGTCTTGTGTTAGATTCATAATATAAAGCTAACTTTTCCGAACAGTTTGTACAAAATTCTGATTTTGATATTGTATAAAGCAAAGAAAACTTGAACATTGTGGATCACTATAATATAGATATAATAGAAATATAGTAATATGTCTCGTATTACATCTATAATATAAATCTTGACATTTCCGAAAAGTAAAAAAAAAAAGTCAGGATTTTTTTTTTCTTTTTTTATAATATAGAAAAAACTTGACATTTCGGATTGGAACGATATGGGCAGTGCCCTCCACAGTGACGTCAATTGCCTAATTTTGGTATTGCACAAAAACTTTGCATTTGCATTTGCAACAACTGCAGGTGACGTCATGCTTCTCTTCAGCTTTTTTTTTTTTTTTTTTTTTTTTTTTTTCGCTGCTGCTGCTGCTAAGACGAGACGCTTCGAATCTCGGATGTCTTGACGCCGAAATTTATCGGCTGTTTGCGAAGGGCGGGGAAGGATTTTGACACTTTGGAAAACAGCCGTGAAGTGTAACGTATGTTTTTCTTATTGCGATTCCTACAAAAGATGACATTCATATCCGTATATCTTTTTTTCTTTCTCGTGTTTGCATTAAGTGGTTGTAGGTTCAAGTCTTGTGATTCTGTACAAGTAGTAGGCTATGTGTAACTCTCTCTCTCTCTCTCTCTCTCTCTCTCTCTCTCTCTCTCTCTCTCAGAAGGGAAAAGAATATACGCATTTGTCTTAACGATTTTCACCTAACAGTAATTTGTTTTTATTTTTATAGAAATATTTTTGAAATTGGACTGACCTTATTAATTGTAACAAAAGTGAGAATTACTACTACTACTACTACTACTACTACTACTACTACTACTATTACTACTACTACTACTACTACTACTACTTACTTACTTGCTAAGCTACAACCCCAATTGGAAAAGCAGAATGATATAAGCCCGAGGGCTCCAAGAAGGTAAAATAACCCAGTGAGGAAAGGAAGTAAATTAACTTTACATGAGGAGTAATGAATAAATAATATAAACTATAAGATAAAAAATAATGTTAAGATAGATATGTCATCTAAATTATGAAGATCAACATAAAAACATTCGCTGTCTTGATATAGTGTGATATCTAGGATAGTTAGCACTACAAATTTGTGGAGATTGGATTTTAATTCAATGAAAGACTTTCTTATATAGAAAGTTATTTACTCTTGAAAATATTTTTTTAATTTTCAGTGATATTTATCTCCTGCGCTTTGATTTAAACCGTTTGGAATTGTCATTTGTGATAAAGGATTATATATGAAGACCAATATTCATATTTTCTTATATTTGAAGGTTATTTTGTTTTCATAATACATACGGTACACGAGTTGTCTTGTTAACAAACTGGAAGCCTGTTTCTGGTACATCGTATAGTTTAATTGGCCATTGCGTATTTATTGCCTCCTTAATACAGCTTGTAATTTGTATACGCATTGGTCAAGAAGTAAGATAAATATATATGAACCATTTCAGATCGTACTTGAACAATAAGATTTATCGTTTGACATGATTCAAACGTTTGAGTCGATTTAGGAATTTACGTTTCTCTCGTTTTCGACGTTTGAATGTTTTTGTATTTGTTTAACGTTTTATTTTCACATTTTGAGTTTTAAGTTTAGCCTTTTCACCTGTTTAATATTTACTTAACGTGTTTTTTTTTTAATAGTCGTCTCTCTAAATAACTATTTATTCTCATTATTATTATTATTATTATTATTATTATGATTATTATTATTATTATTATTATTATTATCCAAGCTACAACCCTAGTTGGAAAAGCAAGATGCTATAAGCCCAGGGGCACCAACAGGGAAAAATAGCCCAGTGAGGAAAGGAAATAAGGAAATAAATAAATGAAGAGAACAAATTAACAATAAATCATTCTGAAAAAAGTAACAATGTCAAAACAGACATGTCACATATAAACTATTAACAACATCAAAAACAAATATGTCATAAATAAACTATAAAAAGACTCATGTCCGCCTGGTCAACAAAAAAGCATTTGCTCCAACTTTGAACTTTTGAAGTTCTACTGATTCAACTACCCGATTAGGAAGATCATTCCACAACTTGGTAACAGCTGGAATAAAACTTCTCATCCTCGGTTAGTCGAGTTTTATTATAACATAACGTTTATCTCACCTTCGGTCAATTGGGTTGTGGCAGCCTATCGGAAACGTCCCTGCCTGGCGTTTTGTTGGACTGAGATTCGAGACCCGCTCAAGCCCGATAGTTTCTTGTCGTGTCTGTAACCTCACCATCCTTGTGAGCTAAGATGGGAGGTTTGGGGGAGCCCATAAGTCTACCTGCTGAGTCATCAGCACCCATTGCCTTTCCCTCCATGATCCTAGCTTGGTTGAAGAAGGAGCTTGGGCGCTTATTATATGTCTATATGGTCAGTCTCTCTGGCACTGGCGTTCTACTGGACTGGGGTTCGAGACCTCCTCAAGCTCGTAGTTTCTTGTAGTGTCTGTAACCTCACCATCCTTGTGAGCTAGGATGTGGATTTTTTTGGGAACCTATAGATCTACCTGCTGAGTCATCAGTAGTCATTATCTGGTCTTCTCTGTTCCTAGCTTGGGTGTTGATCATATGTCTATATGGTCAGTCTCTATGGCACTGGCGTTCTACTGGACTGGGGTTCGAGACCTCCTCATGCTCGATAGTTTCTTGTAATGTCTGCAATCTCACCATCCTTGTGAGGTAAGGATGGGCGATTTTAAGGGAGTCTACAAGACTATGTTGAGTCAACAGCAGCCAATGCTTGGGCGTTAATCATATGGTCAGTCTTTAGGGCATTGTCCTGTTGTAGCAGTGTCACTATCCCTTGCCTCTGCCATTCACCAGGGACCTATAAACATTTAATTGAATTTTCTCACGACATAACGTTTATCTCAAACGTTATTAATTATGCAGTTGCCTATCGCTACGTTGCCAGGAGTTGGTCTTTGAGAAGTAATTGTTGTGCTCAAGGGATTAATATTCGCTGACAGGGAAATTACTTGGAAATAGCCACGGCGAACAAACATTATCATAGACCGCCAGTACCGAAGCAACACATGGGGGTAATGGGTGTGAAGTTAGATTTATCGGTAATACGCAGTAGTTATTACTGTCAAGGGAATGCCCTTCTACCGTGTGATTTACCATAAATGCAAGCGACGCCATTTATATTTGCGCTGTTGCTAATAGTGTGGACTTTGCAGTCTGGCTTTCCTGGGCTTAGGTGGTGGTGATGGTGATAATGATGATAACTAGATAGTCTATTAGTGATTGAAGTCTCTCTCTCTCTCTCTCCTCTCTCTCTCTCCTCTCTCTCTCTCTCTCTCTCGAGTTACAGTTGTAGTGATATACTCTATTATGAGAGTCGATTAGTGATTGAATGCTCTCTCTCTCTCTCTCTCTCTCTCTCTCTCTCTCTCTCTCTCTCTCTCTCTCTCTCCAGAGTTACAGTTGTAGTGATATAGTCTATTCTGATAGTCAATTAGTATTTGAATGATGCCTCTCTCTCTCTCTCTCTCTCTCTCTCTCTCTCTCTCTCTCTCTCTCTCTCTCTCTCTCTCTCTCTAGTTACAGTTGTAGTGATATAGTCTATTATGAGAGGAGAGTCAATTAGGGATTGAAGTCTCTCTCTCTCTCTCTCTCTCTCTCTCTCTCTCTCTCTCTCTAGTTACAGTTGTAGTGATATAGTCTATTATGAGAGGAGAGTCAATTAGGGATTGAAGTCTCTCTCTCCTCTCTCTCTCTCTCCTCTCTCCTCTCTCTCTCTCTCTCTCTCTCTCTCTCTAGTTACAGTTGTAGTGATATAGTCTATTATGAGAGGAGAGTCAATTAGTGATTGAAGTCTCTCTCTCTCTCTCTCTCTCTCTCTCTCTCTCTCTACAGTTACAGTTATAGTGATATAGTCTATCATGAGAGTCAATTAATGATTGAATTCTCTCTCTCTCTCTCTCTCTCTCTCTCTCTCTTTCTCTCTCTCCTCTCCTCTCTCTCTCTCTCTCTCTCTCTCCTCTCTCTCTCTCTCTCTCTCTCTCAAAAGGTTACAGCAGTAGTGATATCGTCTATATTACTCTTCGAATATTTGATAGCTCAACGTTTTTTTTATAGATGTAAAAAAAGCATTACTATTCAAGGGGCGTTAACGCTTACACCAGATTTTAATGTATCCGCCTTATTTCAAAGTTCACCTGTCATTTTAAAATGGGTTTCAGTGGCCCGTGAAATGTAGTGTCGGGAGTTTTTCCTCCCAAAGAGAAAGGTTAGTAGAAGGTGGGTCCGCGGAGTTGTTATTAATGAATGGAGGAATGCGTTGATATTTTTAATGAATGGATGAACTCGTTGCTGAATACTACTACTAGTATTACTACTACTACTACTACTTCGTTTTATTATGGCAATATGATCTTCCATTCACTTGAGATATAAATGTGTGGAAGAACACATTGTTATTTTTAGTTGAGTAACATTTTTCTATATTCAATTAATAGAACATTTTGTTATCTTCAGTTAAGAAAAGTTTGTTATTTTAAATTGATAGAACATTTTTGTATCTTCCATTAAGAGAACATTTTGCTATCTTTCAATTGATAGTTCAATTTGATTTCTTCAGTTAATAGAAGAAAATTTTTGCTATCTTCAGTTATTAGAAGAACATTTGGCTATCTTCAGTTGAGAGAACATTTTTCTACTTTCAATTGATAGAACAATTTGGTGTCTTCAGTTAAAAGAAGAACAGTTTGCTCTCTTCAGTTAATAGAAAAACATTTTGCTATCTTCAATTAAGGGAACATTTTGCTATCTTCAATTGTTAGTTAATTTGGTTTCTATCTTCAGTTGATAGAACAATTTTCTATCTTCAGTTAATAAAAGAACAATTTGCTATCTTCAGTTAATAAAAGAACAATTTGCTATCTTCAATTGATAAGACATTTTCTTATCTTCAGTTAATAAAACATTTTGCTATCTTCAATTGAGAGAACATTCTGTTATCTTCAATTGATATAACAATTTGGCGTCTTCAGTTAATAGAAGAACATTTTTCCTTCTTCAGTTATTAGAAGAACATTTTGCTATCTTCAGTTAAGAGAAACATTTTTTCTACTTTCAATTGATAGAGCAATTTGGTGTCTTCAGTTAATAGAAAAACATTTTGCTATCTTCAGTTATTAGAAGAACATTTTGCTATCTTCAGTTAAGAGAACATTTTTTTCTACTTTCAATTGATAGAGCAATTTGGTGTCTTCAGTTAATAGAAAAACATTTTGCTATCTTCAGTTATTAGAAGAACAGTTTGCTATTTTCAATTGATAGAACATTTTGTTATCTTCAGTTATTAGAAGAACATTTTACTATCTTCAATTGATAGAACATTTTGCTATCTCCAGTTAATAAAAGAACAATGTGTTATCTTCATTTATTAGAAGAACAATTTTTCTACCTTCAATTATAGGACATTTTGCTATCTTCAGTTATTAGAAGAACATTTTGCTATCTTCAGTTAATAGAAGAACATTTTGCTATCTTCAGTTAATAGAAGAATTAATATTCTTAGATATTATAATCCCAGATAACCAGATACGAACTACAAAGTAATTACAAGTAAAAGCGATCGTGAAATCAACTCCCAACACAAAATTACCCAGCAAATTACAGCCAAAGTCATTACTCCCCATTTGCATTTACCATTAAATACCTCAGGGGTCTCCTTTCCTCGTATCCCAGTGATCCGGACAGAAGAAGTAACATTATCCCATATGAATGGGTTTTCCTTTTGCTAATTTCGTTTTTTATGGGCCCTTAAATTCCCTTCCACAGTCACCAGCGAAGAGTTCTTGTGATTATTTTTGTTTTTATGGTCCTCTTGCTTGAGGGTACACTCGGGCACACCAATCTGTCTCATTTCTCTACCCTTTTTTTTTCAGTTTTTATAATTTATGCTATTTTGTCTCATTTGTCCTTCCCTTGTTTTTTATATAATATTTTGTCGCATTTTTCTTCGTCTTCTTGCTTTTATGTAGCGAAAAGTTCTTGTGATTATTTTGGTTTTTTATGGTCCTCTTGCTTGAGGGTACACTCGGGCACACCATGCTGTCTCCTTTTTCTTCCTCTTTTTTTTTTTTTTTTTTTTTTATGGTATATGCTATTTTGTCTCATTTCTCCTTCCCTTGTTTTTTATATAATATTTTGTCTCATTTCTCTTCCTCTTGTTTCTTTTATGTAGCGAAAAGTTCTTGTGATTATTTTTGTTTTTACGGTCCTCTTGCTTGAGGGTACACTCGGGCACACCATTCTGTCTCATTTCTCTTCCTCTTGGCCTTTTTTTCAGTTTTTATAATATATGCTATTTTGTCTCATTTCTCCTTCCCTTGTTTTTTATATAATATTTTGTCGCATTTTTCTTCCTCTTGTTTCTTTTATGTAGCGAAAAGTTCTTGTTTTTATGGTCCTCTTGCTTGAGGGTACACTCGGACACATTCCCCATGGCCTTTTTTTATATGTATAATTTATACTATTTTGTGTTATTTCTCTTCCCCTTTTTTCTCTTTTTTATTTTTTTTAAATTTTTTTTTATTTATTTATTTTTTTTTTGTTCTTATAGTTATACTATCCTCTCTCTCTTTTCTCTCTCCTTTTTTTAATGATTTGTACAGGATATGGAGAATCTACTTTAATTTTTTTACTATTCTTAAAATATTTAATTTTGATTGTTCATTACTTCCCATGATAATTTATTTCCTTGTTTCCTTTCCCCCACTAGGCTATTTTTCCCTATCGGAGCCGTTGGGCTTCTAGCATCTTGCTTTTCCAACCATAGTTACTAGGGTTGTAGCTTGGCTTGTAGTAATAAGAAAGTCATATATATCACTGTTCGACGCACAGCTTACGCCAACCCGCAATGGGCCCCTGCCCCATGCCACACGGATACCCAGATTCGTTTCTTCTTGTGGGTCATTCAGAACTCTCTGCCATAGTGTGTGTGTGTCTGTATGTGTTTTTTTTAGCTTTCCATATTCAGGGTTGGTGTGTGTGTGCCACGCCTCTGGTTGTTCCATGTCTCGTTCTTTGTATGTCTTCTGAGTGTTGGTTGGATAAATGAAGTGGTGGGAAAGGATATAATGTTTACAGAGAGAGAGAGAGAGAGAGAGAGAGAGAGAGAGAGAGAGAGAGAGAGAGAGAGAGAGAGAGAAGGGAAAATATCGTTTTTATTTAGATTCAATTGAGAGAGAGAGAGAGAGAGAGAGAGAGAGAGAGGAGAGAGAGAGAGAGAGAGAGAGAGAGAGAGAGAGAGAATGGAAATTAATATTCGTTTGTTTAGATTCAATTGAGAGAGAGAGAGAGAGAGAGAGAGAGAGAGAGAGAGAGAGAATATGGAAAATAATCTCGTTTTGTTTGTTTAGATTCAATGGGTTCTATTTGTGATGAATTGTTTTTTTAGTGTTTCCACTTTGTGTTTTTTTCTTTGTATGTTTGAACAGTGAACCTTGACATTTTACTTATAGCCTGAGTTTTTGTCTGAAGGCTTGTTATGGAAGAATGAGTGTAATAGATATATTAAGTTCATTGAATGGTTATATATATATATATATATATATATATATATATATATATATATATATATGTGTGTGTGTGTGTGTGTGTGTGTGTGTGTATTTATATATATATGTATATACATATATATATATATATATATATATATATATGTGTGTGTGTGTGTGTGTGTGTGTGTAATACATAATATTCAATCCTCTCTCTCTCTCTCCTCTCTCTCTCTCTCTCTCTCTCTCTCTCTCTCTCTCTCTCTCTCTCTCTCTCTCTCTCTCTCTCCTCTCTCCTGTAGAATATCACTTATTCACGAATTTGTTTGAAGTATTTGTTATCAGAATTACACATCAGTATTCTCTTCTTCATGAAGACGTTAACAAATTTAGCATATATTGTAATCAACGTTAACTAGTAAACTAATTTTTTGCTTTTAAAATTTGAGTAACGTGAAATTGTGTGGTCAATGACCCTAGAATTTTAATGTATATGTAGTTTTTTGTGATTTTTATTTGTATATATAATGAAATATACTGTTCTTTTAGACTTTCGCATATGCTTGTTCAATTTCCACATCAGTATCAATTTCTTTTGTTGCCTTGCATATGACTACTCTTGTATGTTATTATGTAGGTGTAATAAAATTTAATATATGCAAATTTTTCTGTAATATCGTGTCTGTCGACATAAAATTTAAGTAGGCCATGAAGGATACGAAGTTAGAGGAAAATGTACAGAATTTATAGGCCTGTCGATTTTTTCGAAATTATATTTGAAATTTACATATGATCTAAATGTTACCGTTAGACAAAATAGGGTGTTCCTAAAGACATTCTTGAAATATATTATTTTAATTGTTCATTACTTCTCGTAGATTATTTATTTCCGTATTTTCCTTTCCTCACTGGGCTAATTTTCCCTTTTAGAGCCCTTTGGGCTTATAGCTTCATGTCATTCCAACTAGGGTTGTAGCTTAGCTAGTAAGCTAGTAATAATAGTAGTGATAATATATTTCTTGAAAATTTTCCTTGCCGGAAAACTTTCTTTCAACCCAATGTAAGACTTCAACCAAAACAATACCCAAATACTCCCCAGCAGTTTAAAGGTCGCTCATGAATGGCAGGGGCAAGGGACAGTGACATTGCTCTATCGAGTAGGAAAATGCCCTAGAGACTAACCATATTTCATATGATCAACGCCCAAGCCTCCTCTCCGACCCCAATCTAGGACCAAGGAGGCACAGACAATGGCTGCTGATGACTCAGCAGATTGATCTATAGGCTTCCCCAAGCCCCCCCATCCTTAGCTCACAAGGATAGTGAGGTTGCAGGGATATAGGAACTAACGAGTTTGAGCGGGGACTCGAATCTGGCAATCACCAGTGAGGTTGCAGGGATATAGGAACTAACTATTTTGAGCGGGACTCGAACCCCAGTCTGGCAGACACCAGGCAAGGACGCTACCTACCAGGTCACCGCGACCAATTAACGTATTGAGGAACCTATGTTGTTAGAATAAGACGTAACATCATAAGCACAGACCATCAAGAGGCAGAAGAAACTGTAAACTTCATTTAAATTGTACTTGGGCGAACTTTTAAAAGTCTATTCATGATTTGGAAGGGAGGGAGCTACATTGGTCGGCATCCGGCCTTAAAAGTTGCAAACGTTGGCGCTGCCATTGCATTGCTAGTTTACAAGCCCATAAATTGCTTCCCCAACAGGCTAATCACAGGGTCAGCCACTGCGTATAGAGTGTGTACACGATCCAAACTTTATTCTTCTTATATTTTTTTTTTCTTGTGGATGACAAGAGGAGATCGGATGCTCTTATCTCCCATTGGGACGCCTGGAAGTATTGTATCGGCATAGAGAGGCTGTCTGAACAAATAAGTAGGGATTAAAAGGATTTAAAAAATCAATAAAATTAATTAAAGCTTTTGATATAAGCCAATACTCCGTGTAAATTGTCCGAATTATTATTATTATTATTATTATTATTATTATTATTATGACAAGCTAGGCTATAACCCTAGTGGAAAAAAAAGCAAGATATTATGAGCCCAAGGGCTCCAATAGGGAAAAATATCGACTGAAAGATTGATATATCTGTTAAACTTGATCGTAAAGAAAGTCATATTTAGTAACAATTTTATAGACAAGGCACTAGAAGAGCTGGGAGATCCAGCCCTACATGGCTGAGGACTATGAAGCACGAAGTAGATAATGAATGGAGAAGTACTGAATTAAAGCCCAAGATAGAGACGACAGGCCAAAATCTAACAGAGGCCCTTTGCGTCAATAGGAGATGATGATGATGATGATGATGATGATGAACAAGATTGGTGTGGCTGTCTTCTCATTGGCTGAGGACTATGAAGCGTGAAGTAGGAGATGATGAATGGAGAAGTATTGAATTAAAAGCCCAAGATAGAGACGACTGGCAAAATCTAACTGAGGCCCTTTGCGTCAATAGATAATGATAATGATGAACAAGATTGGTGTGGCTCTCTTTCTCATTGGCTGAGGACTATGAAGCGTGAAGTAAGAGATGATGAATGGAAAAGTATTGAACTGAAATCCCAAGATAGAGACGACTGGCAAAATCTAACTGAGACCCTTTGCGTCAATAGGAGATGATGATGATGGTGATGATGATGATGATGAACAAGATTAGTGTGGGTGTCTTCTCATAATTTTCAGATTGGAAAAGTCATAACGGAAGTCACAGTTTTAATCTTTGATGGGAAATATCATAGATCGGGGAAGACACATTGGCAGATTTTTTTTTGAAAATTTTGAAACTTTAATTACGAGAAACCATTATAAGATGGGCAATTGCTGTGGTGTTTCATCTCTGGTTTCTTAGTGATCATTTAAAGGTTAAATGTATCTGTATTCAGTTCCAGCTTCATCAAAATAGATGCTCACCAGAACGTCAACCAGGCAACCCCAGTCACAGCAGTGGCCTCCCTAGTAAATAGCTTACACTCACGGTCCCCGGTCAGGGATCGATCTGCTGCCATGCGAATGCTAGGCGAACACTGTACTAGCTAGGATGCCATAACAATATATTATTTGGGGGGGTAATGTTTTGCACATTGGGATATTATCGAGGGATTTATTATGGGAAGCATATAAATCTGATATTAACAATCAAGGGTGTTTTCTATTTTAAAGAAGGGAAGCATAATTTTTAAAATTTTTGAATAAACATTTATTGTATGATACTTATACGTAGGGAAATGTTTCCAGGAGAATATAGACCGTAATAATAATAATAATAATAATAATAATTAATAATTTTTTACATATTAACATTATGAAATGATTTTGGTTACGATCCGGTAATACCTACTTGATGTTAGATTGAGATACGACAGAGAAAGGAGAAAAGAAAAAATGACACATTTTATATAAACAGCCTAAATATTAGATGGGTTTCCTATGTTTGGAATATCATATTTGGCAGAGAATCCCCCTTTACTGAAAAAGGAGTGTTTTTTCTCACTAAGTACTATATTTAAACTAATTTTCACAAAACTCGTCTGAAAGATTGATTGATTGATAGATTTGAGGTTTTCTGACTCCCTGACATCAAAGGTCATTAACGCTGATATCATTTATTATAAATAAAGAATAAATAATATTCAATTAAACAACCATAAAAGCAAAGATGTCGTTTCGTCTGAAAGGTTTAAAGGTCGCTCATGAATGGCAGAGGCAAGGACAGTGACATTGCCCCAGCAAGCAGGACAGTGCCCTAGAGACTGACCATATATTATATGATCAGCGCCCAAGCCTCTTCTCCAACCAAGCTATGACCAGGGAAGGCCAGGCAGTGGCTGCTGACAACTAAGCAGATAAACCTATAGGCTCCCACAACCCCCCCCCCCCCCTCCAACCTTAGCTCACAAGGATGGTGAGTTTGCAGACACTAATAGCACTAACGAGTTTTGAACTAGGGCTCGAACCCCCGACTGGGCAAACACCAGGCAGAGATGTTACCAATCAGGCTACATTATTAGTGGGATTTCTCTGCTTCACAGTTCTGTTTATAGGATAATCACATTGAACTATTTAGTATTAGTCTATATCCTGTTCGTAATACTAGCAG
>NC_090752.1:6028162-6035662 GCF_036898095.1 Palaemon carinicauda
GGCTTATAGCATCCTGCTTTTCCAGCTTGGATTATAGCTTAGCACGTAATTATATATATATATAATATATATATATATATATATATATATATATATATATATATATATATATATATATATATATATAAGATAATCCAAGAATCAAACCAAAACCTTTTTCTACTTCATACTTTTCACTGGAATGACCAAATTAAACAAAATATCAGTACTATTCCATTAACGTGGACAATTTTGTTATTATAGCACAAAACGCAAGACAAAACTCACAAAGGTAAAATGAAAGAGGAATATTCTAATAACTTTGAAAAAAGCGGGACATTTTGATAACTTTGAAAACGCGAGACGTTTTGATAACTTTGAAAAAATCGGGACATTTTGATAACTGAAAAAAAAAGCGGGACATTTTGATAACTTTGAAAAAAGCGGGACATTTAATAACTTTGAAAAACGCGAGACATTTTCATAACTTTGAAAAACGCGAGACATTTTCATAACTTTGAAAAACGCGAGACGTTTTGATAACTTTGAAAAAATCGGGACATTTTGATAACTGAAAAAAAAAGCGGGACATTTTGATAACTTTGAAAAAGCGGGACATTATGATAACTTTGAAAAAAGCGGGACATTTTGATAACTTTGAAAAACGCGAGACGTTTTGATAACTTTGAAAAAAGCGGGACATTTTGATAACTTTGAAAAAAGCGGGACATTTTGATAACTTTGAAAAATGCGAGACGTTTTGATAACTTTGAAAAAAGCGGGACATTTTGATAACTTTGAAAAAAGCGGGACATTTTCATAACTTTGAAAAACGCGAGACGTTTTGATAACTTTGAAAAAATCGGGACATTTTGATAACTGAAAAAAAAAGCGGGACATTTTGATAACTTTGAAAAAAGCGGGACATTTAATAACTTTGAAAAACGCGAGACATTTTCATAACTTTGAAAAACGCGAGACATTTTCATAACTTTGAAAAACGCGAGACGTTTTTGATAACTTTGAAAAAATCGGGACATTTTGATAACTGAAAAAAAAAAGCGGGACATTTTGATAACTTTGAAAAAAGCGGGACATTATGATAACTTTGAAAAAAGCGGGACATTTTGATAACTTTGAAAAACGCGAGACGTTTTGATAACTTTGAAAAAAGCGGGACATTTTGATAACTTTGAAAAAAGCGGGACATTTTGATAACTTTGAAAAACGCGAGACGTTTTGATAACTTTGAAAAAAGCGGGACATTTTGATAACTTTGAAAAAAGCGGGACATTTTGATAACTTTGAAAAACGCGAGACGTTTTGATAACTTTGAAAAAAGCGGGACATTTTGATAACTTTGAAAAACGCGAGACGTTTTGATAACTTTGAAAAAATCGGGACATTTTGATAACTGAAAAAAAAAGCGGGACATTTTGATAACTTTGATGAAAGCGGGACATTTTGATAACTTTGAAAAAAGCGGGCCATTTTGATAACTGAAAAAAGCGGGACATTTTGATAACTTTGAAAAAAGCGGGGCATTTTGATAAATCTAAAAAATGAGAGACATTTTGATAACTTTGAGAAAAGCGGGACATTTGATAACTTTGAAAACGCGAGACATTATGATAAATTTAAAAAACGCGAGACATTTTGATAACTTTGAAAAAGCGGGCCATTTTGATAACTGAAAAAAAGCGAGACATTTTGATAACTGAAAAAAGCGGGACATTATGATAAATTTAAAAAAAATAGAGACATTTTGATAACTGAAAAAAGCGGGACATTATAATAAATTTAAAAAAAGAGAGACATTTTGATAACTGAAAAAAGCGGGACATTATAATAAATTTAAAAAAAAGAGAGACATTTTGATAACTTTGAAAAAAGCGAGACATTTTGATAATTTTAAGAAAAGCGGGACATTTTGATAACTTTGAAAAAAAGCAGGACTCTGTTCACATTACACATACCACACTTGTATAAAGACTAACAGGAGTGCTTACTCTGCTATACGGAAAGCAAAATGCGTTAGGGAATATTACTATATTACTGAAAGGCATTGAAGAGAATCACCGTTTGGTGATGTGGATTTTCATATGAAAATGCTATAGGTTCTTGACCAGCATTCAAAATGCCTATAATCTTTATTTCATGCGTTCTGTATGCTTTTAGCATCCTGCTTTTCCAACTAGGGTTGTAGCTTAGCAATTAATAATAATAATAATAATAATAATAATAATAATAATAATAATAATAATAATAATAATAATAATAATAATAATTGATACTCGTAAAGTGCATGTGATGGAAAAAATAAAGATAAATTGTGTAGAGGCGCAAGAAAGGGTTTAAACTCTACGGGAATATCACACCAAGATTGGTAAATGAATTCTGGTTAAATAATAATTTTATGGGCTTAGGTAAATTATTATTAAAGGGATGGAGATTTAACTGCCTAATGAGTCGAACTTGACTCCCACAGAGCTGGCCAGAATAAATTCGGGAGATAAAATTTATATACTACATCTGACTATAGTAGGTGCATAGTTATATATTCAATGTAACTGAGCTTGTGTGAGAGAGAGAGAGAGAGAGAGAGAGAGAGAGAGAGAGAGAGAGAGAGAGAGAGAACTACGCTGAACGGTCGACTAAAATCAGCGATAGGAAATTCATTGCTTTAGTCAGTAGTATCCATGAGCCTCTTTTTGTGATAGTAATCTATAATACATTATTAATTTCAGAGTATTCAATATAAGGAAACCAACACTAACATGTTCACAGAATACCGAAAAAAAATTTCAGATTAGTTGCAAATATTTCTAATATACACAATAATTCATATAACATTGAGGAAAACAAATATATTTGGTTACTGTTGCTGTAAATTACTTTGGATAAGTTAACGAGGTTATTGCACGGTCTCTTACAATGAGGAAAATGTATGATTGCAGTATACAGCCATAAAGAAATAATCATATTTTTTTTTTTAATGTCAAATTGTCATTTACTAAAACTGGAAAAATATTGTGGTAGCCTCCTGGCTAGTACAGTGGTAACGTGTTCGCCTAACATTCGCGTGGTAGCAGATCGATCCCAGCCCAGGACCGTGAATTTCAGTTGTTTACTGGGGAAGCCACTGATGTGGTTGGGAACCACAGTGGGAGATTGGGCTTGTCCGGCTGACGTTCTAGTGTGCGTACCTATTCTGATGAAATTGGAACTGAAACCAGACACCTTTACCTTTACATCTCTATCTAACAATCTCCTGCACGGGAGTTCGAGCCCCGCTCAAGACCGATAGCAACTAGTAGTGTCTACAATCTTATCTCCCTTGCAAGCAAGGGAAGGAGGATTTTTTTTTTTCAGGGGGGGGGGGGGGTTTATAGACCTACCTATATCCTTACCGTTCTCGTAAGTAAGGGATGGAGAGATAGGGGAAACCTATAAGCCTATCTGCTGAAACATCAAGAGCCATTGCCTAGCCCTCCCTGGTCCTAGCTTTCGTAATAACAAGTAATATCTACGTCCTTACTGGATTACGGCTGAGAACCGTATATTTTTACGGAGAATTTCCGATGACAATCGCAGTTTTTTAAGTGTATAACATGGAAAATTTAGGGATGAATTAATTAAAACTTTCAACTGTATCTTTCAAGTGACGATGAAGAACGCACAATTATATAAAAAAGTGAATGCCATACTTTATTCTTCAATCTAAAATATCATACAGTATAAAAATACTGAAAAACTTTTAATGTTATACTTTTTAAAACAAACACAGAATCACATATGGTGGATGTATTAGTGCCCTATAGGCCTACCTGCTACCTGCTGAGTCACCAACAGACATTGCCTGGCCCTCCCTGATCTTAGCTTCAGTGGAAAAGAGGTTTGGTTGCGGATTATATCACGTACGTCTGCATATGGTCAGTCTTCAATAACGGTCTATACATATGTCCAAACTATCTTCAGTCTATTCTCAAGTCAATGAATATCCTCGTACATACTATCTTAAGCCTAATTCTGAGCCAATGGAAATACTCTCGGATGATCCAATAAATTGTCTACTAAAAAAATTCAAGATTAAGTTTCTGGATAATGGAAGGATAAAAATTTCAGACACTTTCTTCCAAAAGTAGATCCTTCAAAAAGGATTCCCAGGAAACCGTTGTGAATGATCACCTACTCCCCCTCCCACAAGGCCATGGACTTCCCAGAGCAGCTTTGACAGAGGTTATAAGAATTGTAACAGGAAATTATTATGAAGTAGCAACATGTAGGAAACACCATCTGGCTTCCTCCTTGTGAAAATAAAATATGCAAAATCTATAACCAAAAATTACTTTTTTTAGACCAAAAACATCGATCAATCAATACTACTATATCCAGCATTTTCATAGGCTAAGTGAAATTATAGTCTGAAATAAATTATTATTATTTCAAATAAAATCTTCTCAATACTTATAATGAGACTCCAGCCTCCATTTAAAATTGTCTGAAGTACTCCTTAAAAATATTTTACAAAAATAAAATAATCTGATTCACGACATTCATCTACTTATTTCAGAACACAACTTATTTCCATGACGGCTTCTTGATAAAAACATACTAATTTCAACTTACTCACAAGTTATCAAATTGAATAGACATTCACTTATCATAGTTGAAAAATGTATTTCCAACTTCGCGATTTTAAAAACAAACTAGATTAAATGTCGATCGTCCTCATGAAACATAATCAACGATTTTATGATATCAGATAAAACCTTTGTAATGAATAAAAAAACCTTATAGTTATTAAAACTATTTTTGAGGGGCCGAATATCCACCATAAAATGAGAGCTACACGTTTACACCTTATCTAATATTTAGACCCTCTACATTGTTACCCCTCTTAAAGACAAGCGAACTAAAACACCTTTACAAACAACATCAACAAAATAGCAACGCAATATGACGCAATAACGTCAAATCTATAAGACGAACGTTTGAGAGATCAAACGTTAAGATCATTTTCTTGCCAACAAGGTACTCCGCAGGTAGTCTTGTACATCTCGCCGAAATCTGTTTACCCAAACAATCTACTTTTAGATCAATATTTACAACTGAGAGAGAGAGAGAGAGAGAGAGAGAGAGAGAGAGAGAGAGAGAGAGAGAGAGAGAGAGAGAGAGTACATTCATATATACTGTACGTATAGACCACATACAGTATATATATATATATATATATATATATATATATATATATATATTATATATATAATATATATTATATATATATATTATATTATACATTATATACACACACACATATATATATATATATATATATATATATATATTATATTATACATTATACATACATACATATATATATATATATATATATATATATATATATATATATATACATATATAAATACACAATGATAATAATGATTAAAGGTATATAAACTTTGACGTTTACCAGATAGTACAAAGAGACATTAAAATAACCTATAAAACACATTGAACACTTCCTCAATAAAAAATAAATAAGAAATCCTAATTAAATATTAATTATTTAACATAAAAATAAATAATAATAACTACTCCGGAACCTATGCTTTCTGAGTAGGCCTACTCCATAAGCTCCCAGCCTACGCTATGCACCGCCGATTTTCAAACCCACCAATGAAATTGAAATTATAAACGAAAACAAAAATAAAAAATTAAAATGAAACAGAGAGAGAGAGAGGTACGTCCAATACAAACAGGCCCAAAAATGTTTCTTTACAAAGTAATGCCCAAATCGGTGTGTGACAACGTTACCAAATAAAAACAAATATACCGAGAGCAAAATTCCAAAGCCTATTACCGAATGATCCTCAAGCCAGCCCCCCCCCCTTTCTGAAAGGGGGGGAGGGGGGGGGAGGATAAAGTCGGGACATAGGCGTTACATGAAAATGTAGCACCAGTTCAAACTCAAATGAACAATGGCCAAAATGTAAATAAGCGATTAGACAAATATGCCTTTTGTAAACTTCACAGCATATTGCTTCGAAATGCGCAGGAATCATGAGGGTAAACAACAACAGTAAACAAATAAAAATAGTGGTTATGCATACGAAATAATACACCGAGAGAGAGAGAGAGAGAGAGAGAGAGAGAGAGAGAGAGAGAGAGAGAGAGAGAGAAGGAAAAAAATAACAAGATTTATCGCTACTAACACTACTTTCAAATAAGTTTCTTTCATTTCAAAGTGAGTAGAATCAAGGATCAACTTTCTCTTTAATATTATTAATTTGATATACATTATATTGAGTTGGGGTAGCCTATTGGAAACGTTCCTTCGAGTTCTCTTGCTTGAGGGTACACTCGCGCACACTATTCTCTTATTTCTCTTGCTCTCGATTTGTTAAAGTTTTTCTAATTTATAAAGGAGATATTTATTTTAATGTAGTTGCTCTTCTTAAAAGATTTTTTTTTGTTTCATTTCCTCACTGAGCTATCTTCCCTGTTGAAGCCCCTGGGCTTATAGCATCCTGCTTTTCCAACTGAGGTTGTAGCTTAATAATAATAATAATAATAATAATAATCGAGATCCGCTCAAGCTCGATAGTTTCTAGTAGTGTCTTCAACATCACCATCCTTGTGACCTGATCATGTTTGTAAATGGCCAGTTTCTCGTCCCGCTAGGGCACTGTAACTGTCTCTTGCTTCTGACATTCATGAGCGACCTTTAAAACTTTAAACTGGGTTGTGGTAGCCTACAAGAAGCACCCCTGAATGGCAATCGAAATACGCTCCAGCTCGATAGTTCCAGCAGCCATTGCCTGGCTCTTCCTGGTCCTAGCTTCATGGAAAGGGAGCTTAGGCTCTGACAATATATATATATATATATATATATATATATATATATATATATATATATATATATGTGTGTGTGTGTGTGTGTGTGTGTGTGTATCTAGGGCATTGTCCTAGCTAGGACATTGTTACTGTCCCTTGTCTCTGCCATTCATGAGCGGCTTTTAAACCTTTATGACGTGCTGCCTATATTCCTATAACCTTATCATCCTTGTGAACTAGGGAAAGGGGGGGGGGGATGTTGACTAACCAACAGCCACTGTCTGGACCTCCCTGATCCTAACCTGATGGAGAGGAGGCTTGAGCGCAAATATTATAGGACGCTCCAAAATCAAATCATTGTTCTCTGGTCTTAGGGAGTGTCATAGCCTCTGTAACACGGCCTTTCACTGTCTTGGATTAGGGTTCTCTTGCTTAAGGGTACACTCAGGCATGCTGTTCTATCTCATTTCTATTCGTCTTGTTTTCTTTTAAAATTTTTATAGTTTATATGCGAAGGATCTAATTCAATGTTGTTACTGTTCTTGGAATACCTTATTTTTATTGGTTTTTCTTCTCTTGTAGTTTATTTATCTCCTTGTTTCCTTTCCTCACTGGGTTATTTTTCTCTGTTGGAGCCCTTGGGCCTATAGCATCTTGCTTTTCCAACTAGGGTTGTAACTTAGC
>NC_090752.1:6055662-6063162 GCF_036898095.1 Palaemon carinicauda
TATATACTAACAAGCACGTACAGTTATGTAATCCATATATATATATATATATATATATATATATATATATATATAATATTTATATATTATATATATAAATATATATATATATATATATATATATATATACATATATATATAATATATATAAATATATATATACATATATATATATATATATATATATATATATACATAAGATAACACACAACACTATCTGAAGGACAGTTTGTTCGGTGAGATGCTATCCTCGATTTCTGAACGCCTCTAAAATAGTTGTCTACTCTTTATAAAAGTAAAGGAACATACCCAAGTACCATATATATATATATATATATATATATATATATATATATATATATATATATAAACAGGCCAGGAGTTTTACTCTTCAGGTGCCCTCCCCTCGAAAGGAAAAAAAAGCTTATTGGAAGAAAAGTATATATATATACATATATATATATATATATATATATATATATATATATATATATATATATATATATATATATATATATAAATTCCGGACGGGATTTAGTGAGTGAGTGAGAGTGATATATATATCATATATATATATATATATATATATATATATATATCACACATATACATATATACACACACACACACACGCACATACGCATACAATAGAAACCAGCCAGTCAACAGAACCTAAAAAAAAAAGAAAAACTCTACAAAAGAAAAACTAAAAAAACTGAAAAGCCAGAGCAGCGTGAACACAACGTCCAGTATACATAATTGCATGAGGAGAAGTTTTGCTTTCCAGCCATTACGCCTCAGTGAGCATCGTGTAGAGGCATTTATTAGAATAGGTCAAGCGGTTTCTCTCCATTCCAACCACCCCCTACCCCACCCCCATCCCCCTTTAAAAACCTGCCCCTTAAACTCAAAGGGGTACCCCTAAATCAACGTCGGGCAAAATCCTTTCGGGCATGCTAAGGGGGAAGCTGGCCACCAGGGTTGCCAGTTTTGGTCTTTTCTCAGGCCAAAAAACCTCAAATTTGGCCTTTAATAAATTTGGTTGGCAATTAGCATTATCGTTAAAGAATTTTGGCCTCTTTAGACCAGAAAATCTCAAATTTGGCCTTCTTTAAATAAATTAATTAGCCTTTAGCAATATCGTACAAAAAATTTGGCCTTTTTCAGGCCAAAGAACCTCAAATTTGGCCATTTTAAAAAATTGGTTAGCCTTTAGCATTATCGTAAAAAAGTTTTGGCCTTTTTAGACCCAAAGAACTAAAAATTGACCTTTCTTTAAAATTGGTTAGCCTTTAGCATTATCGTAAAAAAATCTGGCCTTTTTCAGGCCCAAAAAAAAACCTCAAATTTGGTCTTTTTTGAAATTGGTTAGCCTTTAGCATTATCGTAAAGAGAGTCTGGCCTTTTTCAGGCCAAAAAAAAACTTAAAATTTGGTCTTTATTGAAATTGGTTAGCCTTTAGCAATATCGTAGAAAAGTTTAGCCTTTTTCAGGTCAAAAAACCTAAAATTAGGCCTTTATTGAAACTGGTTAGCCTTTAGCATTATCGTAAAAAAAATTGGCCTTTTGAGACCAAAAAACCTTAAATTTGGCCTTTATTGAAACTGGTTAGCCTTTAGCATAATCGTAAAAAAATTTGTCCTTTTTCAGGCCAAAAAAATCTCAAATTTGGCCTTTTTAAAAGATTGGTTAGCCTTTAGCAATATCGTGAAAAAAGTCTTGGCATTTTTTAGGCCAAAAAAACTCAACTTTGGCCTTTATTGAAATTTGGTTAGCCTTCAGCAATATCGTAAAAAAATTTGGCCGTTTTCAGGCCAAAAACCTCAAATTTGGCCTTGTCTGAAATTGATTAGCCTTTAACAATATCGTAAAAAAAGTCTGGCCTTTTTCAGGGCAAAAAAACCCTCAAATTTGGCCTTTTTTAAAAATTGGTTAGCCTTCAGCATTATCGTAAAAATGCTTGGCCTTTATAGACCAAAAAACCTCAAATTTGGCCTTTATTGAAATTGGTTAGCCTTTAGCAATATCGTAAAAAAGTCTGGCCTTATTCGGGCCAAAATACCTCAAATTTGGCCTTTTTTGAAAATGGTTAGCCTTTAGCAATATCGTAAAGTTTGGCCTTAAATGCTATACTTTTGGCCTTTTTTTTACTAAAGGGTTGGCCTTTTAAAGCTTCTATTGACTAGATGGCCTTTTCTCATTTAGAAAACGTGGCAACCCTGCTGACCACTACGCTTGACCTTACTATCCCCCCCCCCATCCTTGACGCCTGACCCCTCCCCCTAAGAAACTCTCCCTTTCAACATGGCCGTAGCCAGCGATGGATACGGTTGTCTGATAGGAGAAAGGAGAAACAACAATATTTATATGATATTGATAGATGCAATGGTCTCGCTTCACTGATTGACTAGATAAGATGAAATACAGAGACGGCGTTTATTATTAATTTATTTATTATTTATCGGCTTAAACTGGTATTACAACGTTGGTCATGGACACCGACAAAGAACTACATTATAATTTTTTATTTGAAAATAAGCTATAATTAATTGTTTAGATTCATTATTTTCTTATTTTAAAAAAATCTTAGAAAAATAGACATTTTAATTCCGTGGATACTAGAAATTCAGTAACAATGTAATAACATGAATTTAAAAAAAAAAATGTAAGGTATACTTCTTTATTTGAAAACTAAAAAAATCGTTTATTCATTATTTTCTAATTTTAAAAATCTTAGAAAAATATATATTTTTATTCCATGCACGTTATAAAATCACTAACGATCCAATCCAATAAATCAAAAAAATTCATTTCTAATGAAAAAAATATCATTAGAAAAATACACTTATTCTATATACACTACAAATTCCTAACAATGCAATATACTGAATTAAAAAAAAATTAAATTCAAATTGAAAATTCTACCTTAAATAATAAAAAAATTATTCTTATCTAAAAAATAATTAAACAAAAATATATGGTTTTTATTAGCATACTTATAAAAAAAAAAAAAACTTTCAAGAGCAATAAAAAAAAAAATGCTTCATTGAGAACGACAAACACCTAAGAAATAATAGTCCTCCATCACAAAAACGGATTCATTATGTTCATAGCCCTCAATTTTTCTAAAAACTATTGTTCAATGAACATTTGATATAGACAAACAAGAAACCAACACACAGAAATATACAGAAAATAAAGGTTTTATTTTACAAATACCTAAAATAAGAATCCTGAAGCAAAGAGAACCTAAAAAGAATTGAAATATCTTTAAAAAAATCCAAATTTCATGTACCTATATAAGATTAAAAGATACGTAAAATTATAAGATGATAAAATGTGTATCTCAAGTCATCAAAAGATATGACTGATTTTTATAAACGTCAAAGTTTGGCCTCAGTAGTGATTTTTTTTCTTTATCAGCAAAGTCGAAAATCTTTATAAAGCTGTGTTAATTGATTGATTGATCTGAGGTTTTCTGGCATCTTGACATCTAGGGTCATTGACGCCAAAATCGAGAGAGAGAGAGAGAGAGAGAGAGAGAGAGAGAGAGAGAGAGAGAGAGAGAGAGAGAGAGAGAGAGAGAGATTGATTTGAGGTTTTCTGGCATCCTGACATCTAAGGTCATTGGCGCCGATAACTGTCTTAAATGAAAGAAGAAAAGTGAATCGAAAAAAAAAAAGTGTGGATTAACCTTAGGAGACTTAAAGATTCAGATTTATCGGGAGTCACAAATATCAAGGTCAGAGGTGTACTTAGCTGTAAATGTAGACAGATAAAGAAGGAAATGTAGATTGCACTTATTAAAAGAAATAACTAATGGTAAAAGCACAAGCGATAATGGAAAAAAAAAAATTATTGCTAAATTATTATTCCATACATATCAACCTAATTCTTATCTAAGAATATTCCAGTCGATGAAATTTGATGAAAATAACTCCTACAATTCGTCCTTACTATAAGATGTGTCTCTGAAACTTGAAAGTCCTCTAAAGGAACTTTATTTTGACAGTATAAATGTCTAATATGAATAAAATCTCTTTTACCAAAAGTTCAAAAATCAGTAAAATTTATCTTGAGTACAAAAAACTCTAAAGTTATCCTTTGGGCAAAATCCTACGTACTGTCAGAAAAAGGAATATTGCCTACACAACTTGAAAGGCTTCTAATTGAGCTTTATTTTGATGGTATAAATGTCTAATATGAATAAAATCTCTATTACCAAAAGTTAAAAAAACAGTAAAATTTATCTTGAGTACAAACTCTAAATTTATCCTTTAAGCAAAGTCCTACATACTGACAGAAAAAGGGATATTGCCTACAATCTCTAAAATTATCCTTTAGGCAAAGTCCTACATACTGACAGAAAAAGGGATATTGCCTACAATCTCTAAAATTATCCTTTAGGCAAAGTCCTACGTACTGACAGAAAAAGGGATATTGCCTATAATCTCTAAAATTATCCTTTAGCCAAATCCTTATATACTGACAAAAAGGGACAACTACAGAACGTAAATTGGACTCTTTAGCTATGGTCGGCAGCTCTTCTAAGAGAAGGACACTCCGTAATCAAACCATTGTTCCCTAGTTTTGGGTAGTGCCATAACCTCTGTACCATGGTCTTCTATTATCTTGGGTTAGAGTTCTTTTGCTTATTTCTCTTCCTCTTATTTTGTTAAAGTTTTTATAGTTTATATAGATATTTATTTTAATGTTGTTACTGTTCTTAGAATATTTTTTTTCTTGTTTCCTTTCCTCACTGGGGTGTTTTCCCTGTTGGAGCCCCTGGGATTATGGCACCCTGCTTTTCCAACTAGGGTTGCAGTTTAGCACCTAATAATAATAATAATAATAATAATAATAATAATAATAATAATAATAATAATAAAGACGTAAATAGAGAAAGAGGAAAAACAATGAAGAATTATGTCAGGTTAAAGCCATCTAACAAAAGCTTTCAAAGATAACAGATAATTGTTTACTGATTGGACAAAATTGTCTTTATCCAAGTACTCTGTAATTAGAATCTAGATAACGATTGATATGCTTGGATCACGCAACAGTAAATAGAATTCCACTAATTACCTCCGCCAACGAAGTTGGAAGGAGGTTATGTTTTCACCCCTGTTTGTGTGTTTGTTTGTGAACAGCTTCCTGGCCACAATTTTAATCGTAGAGTAATGAAACTTGCACGGATTAACTGTTATGTAAAAATCTGGAAAAGATTAAATTTTGGAAGGTCAAGGTCAAAGGTAAAGTAAAAATCTCCAATTCGCGTAACGTAATCAGCCATAAGTTTGGACATCGTAATACATGTTAAGGTCAAAGGTCAAGGTCAAGGTCAAGATTGAACAAAGGGTGGAGAAATAAGCTGCCGTGGCGGAGGTCTGCGCTCTGCTGAGTGCCCCTATAGTTATAGGTATATCTTACTTGACAGATAATATAATTCCCCTTCACAAATCTCAGAGCGATTAAAGTCACGAAAACTATAATCACTAACATTTCCACGTACACATAAAACCACACTCAACTTTTCAAATTAGTATTTGCTTCATCAGAAACTTTATTATTATTATTATTATTATTATTATTATTATTATTATTATCATTATTATTCTTATTATTATTGACATCAGAAAATTTGCCCAAGCGAGAGGCAAACTTCAATCATTTCCGTTACTTTTCAAGAGCAATGCCGTTTAAGTGACACTAATACTGTAATGCCATTATGAATTATCTTCAGACGGACTTAAGCACACAACGCCGATAATGCCAAGATTAAACAGACAAGTAATTAATATTTAATAGCTTTTATCATAATCACTAATCATGCCAACAGTGCACCACATGCTGTGCACTGTATGCCTATAGGTAGTAGGTTGGCCAGGGCACCAGCCGCCCGTTGAGATACTACCGCTAGAGAGTTAGGGGGTCCTTTGACTGGCCAGACAGTACCATATTGGATCCTTCTCTCTGGTTACGGTTCTTTCCCTTTGCCTACACAGACACCGAATAGTCTGGCCTATTCTTTACAGATTCTCCTCTGTCCTCATACACCTGACAACACTGAGATTACTAAACTATTCTTCTTCACCCAAGGGGTTAACTACGGCATTGTAATTGTTCAGTGGCTACTTTCCTCTTGGTAAGGGTAGAAGAGACTCTTTAGCTATGGTAAGCAGCTCTTCTAGGAGAAGGACACTCCAAAATCAAACCATTGTTCTCTAGTCTTGGGTAGTGCTATAGCCTCTGTACCATGGCCTTCCACTGTCTTGGGTTAGAGTTCTCTTGCTTGAGGGTACACTCAGGCACACTGTTCTATCTAGTTTCTCTTTCTCTTGTTTTGTTGAAGTTTTTATTGTTTATATAGGAAATATTTATTTTAATGTTGTTACTATTCTTAAGATATTTTATTTTTCCTTGTTTCCTTTCCTCACTGAGCTATTTTCCCTGTTGGGGCCCCTTGGCTTATAGCATCCTGCTTTTCCAACTAGGGTTGTAGCTTAGCATTTAATAATAATAATAATAATAATAAAAGGTCCATACTGAGTCCTACTTTTTTAGTATTCTGCCGAACTTCCATTCCAACTTAGCAAATATAATAATCGAGTGACATCAAGAAGATTAACGTTTGATTTCATAGAAAATATCCACCAACTATAGAAATGGAAAATTTGGCAAATATGTCAGTCTCTCTCTCTCTCTCTCTCTCTCTCTCTCTCTCTCTCTCTCTCTCTCTCTCTCTCTCTCTCTCTCTTTATATATATATATATATATATATATAATTATTATTACTAGCCAAGCTACAACCCTAGTTGGAAAAAGCAAGATGCTATAAGCCCAAGGGCTCCAATAGGGAAAAATAGCCCAGTGAGGAAAGGAAATAAGGAAATAAATAAATGATGAGAACAAGTTAACAATAAATCATTCTAAAACAGTAAAAACGTCAAAACAGATATGTCCTATATAATCTATTAACAACGTCCAAATGTTCATCTCTTCCCTTAAGGTAATTTCTGCCTCTACAAGCGGAGCCAGTAGGGAAAAAACTTCAATTTTCTGGTATCCAGAGTATTATCAATCACTACTCGTGGCTTTTTGTACCTGGTAACCCCCCCCCCCCCACCCAACCACTTCCCTCTCTCCAACCCTGATCTTGTCTCTTAATATATGAGGTTCTATAAATAAACTAACACAAATGATCTCACGGGTCATTCTTAGATGTATTCTTAAGCTTATATTATATTATAAACTAGTGTACGCAACCCGTCAAAAATGATGGCTAGATATTTAGATGGATATGCATAAACATGCAGCCCTCTCTCACCAGGGTATGACTAATCCCTCTCCCTCCAACCCAAGGGATGGGGAGAACTGCGCGTGAACGAAAAGTTATATATATATATATATATATATATATATATATATATATATATATATATATATATATATATATATTTATATATATACACACACACATATATATATATATATGTATAT
>NC_090752.1:6068162-6071168 GCF_036898095.1 Palaemon carinicauda
GAGAGAGAGAGAGAGAGAGAGAGATATTATATTCAAGAACACAATTCACACTGCTCGCATTAATGCTTAAGTTGGAAGATTCCAACTTGGATTAAACGTGACACTAATGATCTTGATTTTAAACCTAAAAATAATTCAAATGAAATATCAAAATTGGCTAAGGAAAAAGTAAAAGAAGATAAAGAGGAGAAGGAGGAATAGAAAGAAAAAGGTGGAGAAAGAGGAGGAGGGGGAGAAAGAGAAAGAAGGGGTGTTCCAACAACAAACCCAAAATGGGTCTTGGATTCTCAATAATTGAAATGAACTTTCAAACCTAGTGAGGGAGGAATCATTATTATTATTATTATTATTATAATTTTTTATTATTTTGCTAAGCTACAACCCTAGTTGGAAAAGGAGGATGCTATAAGCCAATGGGCTCCAAGGAAATAGCCAAGTGAGGAAAGGAAACAAGGAAAAATAACATATTTTTAGAACAGTATCATTAAAATAAATATCTCCTAAATAAACAATAAAAACTAATCAAAGAAGAGGAAGAGAGGTGAATAGAAAAATGTGTGCCCCAAATTTACCCTCAAGCAAGAGGAATAGAAAGAGGAGGAGAAAAAAAGAGGAAGAGGAGGAGGAGAAAGAGGAGAAAGAGGAGGCCCCAACAAGGAAAAATAAAATAAAACATCAAAATAAATATCTCCTATATAAACAATAAAAACTTTAATAAACAAGAAGAATAGTGTTCCCGAATGTACCCTCAAGCAAGAGGAATAGAAAGAGAAGGAGAAAGAAGAGGAGGAAGCGGAGGAGGAGGAGAAAGAGGAGGCCTTAACAACAAACCCAGAGTGGGCCTTCTCCTAGTGTACCCTCAAGCACGAGGAATAGAAAGAGGAATAGAAAGAGAAGGAGAAAGAAGAGGAAGAGGAGGAGGAGGGGGAGGAGAAAGAGGAGGCCCAATCAAGGAAATAAAATATTTTAAGAACAGTAACATCAAAATAGATATATCCTTTATAAACTATAAAAAACTTTAACAAACAAGAAGAATAGTGTTCCTGAATGTACCCTCAAGCAAGAAGGATAGAAAGAAGAGGAGGAAAAAGGAGGAGAAAGAAGAGGAGGAAGAGGAGGAGGAGGAGAAAGAGGAGGCCTTAACAACAAACCCAAAGTGGGTCTTCTCCTCTTATTGGGGGGTTGGGGGTAGGGGGTGAATCCAGCACCAACAGTGGCTGTGTAATAGTCTTGCGGGCTGAGCCAACAGACCGTGAAATTTGAATCGGCAAAAAATTTTCATTTGTGAAAGTTTTCGGGGCATCCGATAGAACGCATTGTATGCTCACTAAGCCTGACCTCTAAGGGGGGAGGGGGGAAAGGGGAGATTCTATTCAGTACGTGTAAAAAATGATATCTAATAACTAGACTTTTACTTCCATTCTCAGCCTCCGCCCACTCAATAGAGAAAAAAAAAAAAAAAAAAAAAAAAAAAAAAAAAAAAAAAAAAAAAAAAAAAAAAAAAATCAGGAGGTATATCGAAATGGCAGTCGAGTTATAATAAAAGGCGATATATGTAATCAAAAGAGATAATTGAAATTATTAAATCACCTATAAAATGTATGAAAAGAAATAGTATTTTAATAACTTATAAAGCAAGTTATAAAATATATCAATAATAGAAACAGCATAATAAACAAAATTATAAAAAATAAAATATGAAAAATAGTGTAAATACAAGTGGTAAAAATAAATGAAAAAATAAACGAATAATGTAAAAAAAAAATAAAAAGATATGAAAAAAAAAAAAAAAAATAAATGTAAAGAAACTAAAAATATGAAAAAATATATGTAAAATATAATAAAAATTACAATTTGTAAAAGTAACTTTAAAGATTAAATGAAAAATTACATCTACATATGATTAATTAAAATAAAATAAAAATAAATCATAGAACCAATCAAAATACTCTTCTGCAATAAAAAAACAATTCAGAAGTTTTTTCCTAATAATAAAGTTTACTTTATTTACCCAAAAACCAACATTAAAGTAATTCTTGCTTGAAAGCCGAAAGCAAATAAGGCACTCTCTCTTGTTTGCTGATTACGTAATTAGACTAAACAGAAAACGGCGGGGTGTCAATATAAACCTTTGTCGGGAAATCTCAATGCGAAAGAGATAAAGAGGAAAGACAAAAGGTGTCACGTGTCGAAAAGGACTCGAGTATCTATGAAATAAGAATGCTGATTAAAGAAATTACAACCGACGGAATATGTTTAGGGACAAATTTTTGGCAATGGATAAGTGTTGAGAACCACTAGAAAGTATTTATCTTTTTTTTTTTTTTTTTTTTTAAATACATTTATATGCATGTAAGATATAGGCAATACATAAGTTTTGAATATCAATAGATTTTTTTTTATCAAATACATTTATTTGCATGCAATAAATTTTTATAAACTCAAAAAATATAAAAATATGAAATTTCCCATTTCTTTGATTGAAATGAACAGTTTAGAATACATGAAGGGTACACTCGGGCACACTATTCTATCTAATTTCTCTTCCTCTTATTCTGTTAAAGTTTTTATAGTTTATATAGGAATTATTTATCTTAATGCTGTTACTGTTCTTGTAATACTTTTTTCATTGTTTCCTTTCCTCACTGGGCTATTTTCCTAGTTGGGGCCCCTGAGTAGCATCCTGCTTTTCCAACTAGGGTTGTAGCTTAGCAAGTAATAATAACAATGCATAAGTGTTGAATACCAATATTTTTATCAAATACATTTATTTACATGTAATAAATTTTCATAAACTCAGAAAGTATAAAAACATTGATTTTCCCATTCTTTAATTGAATTGGACACAAGAATACATAAAAGAGGAGTGTAAGTATAATTTTACTTCTGTAATAAAGAAACGTTCAAATGTTCTTGTCTACATAACCTCAAAATATACAAAAACATAAATTTTCCCCATTTCTTTAATTGAAATGGACACTTCAGAATACATAAAAAGGGAGTTCA
>NC_090752.1:6071668-6074168 GCF_036898095.1 Palaemon carinicauda
GCTTGTGCAAAAAAAAAAAAAAAAAAATTTAATTTAAAACTAAAAAGATTAAGAATCCAACGTGAGAAAAAATTGAAGTGACTAATGAAATCAAAATGAAGATTCTCAAGGAAAGAAAAATGAGCCAAAAAGTTAATTACATCTAATCATTTATCAATCTCAAACACATCTAAAGTTTAAACTTTACATCACAAAAAAAAATCTATCTTTAAAAAATAAAATAAAAAAATATTTCAATCTTTAAAAAATAAAATGAAAAAATATTTCAATCTTTAAAAGATAAGATAAAAATTATTTCAATCTTTAAAAAATAAAAAAAAATATTTCAATCATTAAAAATTAAAATAAAAAATATTTCAATCTAAAAAATAAAATAAAAAATATTTCAATCTAAAAAATAAAATAAAAAATATTTCAATCTAAAAAATAAAATAAAAAATATTTCAAACTAAAAAATAAAAAAAAATAAAAAAATATTTCAATCTAAAGAATGAAAAATAAAAATATTTCAATCTTTAAATAATAAAATTATACAATCTTAATCCAACACCGGAAGAAAAAAAGAATACTTCCCCAGACTATTCCTTAAAGGAAGAAATAATCACGGAACAAGAAGGGAGGAGGAGAGAGGGGAGAGAATTGGGCTTAAGAAGAGGGTCCTTATTGGGGAGTAAGGGGAGGAGGGGAGAGGTGGAGGGGGGAAGAGGTTGAGGGGAGAGGATGTTAAAGATGGCCCCAGTGGGGATTGTGAAAAAACGGCTGGTGACAGATATTAAGGACTATCATTAATCGGCACTTTTTTTCTACATGGTCAACAACGCACCTCATTTATATTGAATCACATTTTTACCTGCCGCCTCGTAACTCAAGGATGGGTGGGTGGGTGGGCGGGCGGGCTGGTGGGTGGGAGGGCGGGGGCGCTTGAAGATGGGCGGCGCGGGCGCCTTCATAATCTGATTACGGTACTGTAGCTTTCTAGGATTTATTTACATCTCCGGCGACATCCTAAAGGTCGTGGAGTTTAGAAGGATTCGTTGTTATTATATACGATATCCTACACCCTTCTCTCTCTCTCTCTCTCTCTCTCTCTCTCTCTCTCTCTCTCTCTCTCTCTCCAGTGTGTGTGGTCAGATGCAAAAAAACATCATGAAAAATAAAGAAAAACTTTACAAATCCTTCAAGGCTTCGTCTAATTTCAAGACATCCTGTAGACGATGTTTGAAAATGTCCGAAATCGATATTTAATCAAAAGGTGATTTCGTTGTTGTTCAGAGTTTTGAACGTGTCATATATATATATATATTACCACACACACATATTATATATATATATATATACACACACACACACACATATATATATATATATATGTGTGTGTGTGTGTGTGTGTGTGCGTGCGCAGATGGTTAGTCATGCTCTTCGCACTCCCCAGGAGAGATTAGGTCACCAAACGTTTAACTGTGCTCCACAAGGCACTAGAAGAGTTGGAAGACACAGGCCTTCATGGATGAGGACTATGAAACAGGAATAGAAGATGATGAATGGAGAAGTATTGAATTAAAAGTTCAAGATAGAAACGACTGGCGAAATCTAACCGAGGTCCTTTGCGTCAAAAGCCGTAGAGAAGATGAGGGCCTCAGTTAGATATCGCCAATTGCCTCTATCTTGAGCTTATAATTCAATGCTTCTCCATTCATAATGTCCTACTTCACACTTCATAGTCCTCAGCCATGTAGGTCTGGGTCTTTCAACTCTTCTAGTGCCTTGTGGAGTCCACACACACACACACACACACACACACACACTTATACATCATATCAATATTCTACATTTCATGTTGTTAGCTTAATACCATCAAGCCAGGAAGGATTTCCGAGTGCCTGACCAACACCAAAAATATTGATAATTTTCAGAACCAATTCATATCCTGAAAACTATTTAAAACTTTATAATGTTCACAGAAAAGTTTAGTCCCCCACGTTAGCACTGCGACTTTCTTTGTCTCCCCAGGATTGGAACAAAAGCTATTCGTCTGATCAACGACCCTGCCATAGGCGACATCTCTTTTCTTTCCTTACGATTCCTAAATAGATCTTTGTTCCAGTGAGATTGGAATGGCCCTATTCTACAGGTTCCAAATTGGTTATGGTTCCCATGGGATTGAAGATTCCCTATTTTCTATACCTACTACACTATTTTTTTGTTAAATTCTGCCTCATTCAATTGTAAATCATCATTGCAAATAATGTCTTTTACTATAGATTTCACTCTACATTTAAAGGTTTAAAGTTGCAAATAATGTCTCTTACTATAGATTCCACTTCTACATTTAAAGGTTAAAAGTTGCAAATAAGGTCTCTTACTATAGATTTCACTGTACATTTAAAGGTTAAAAGTTGCAAATAATGTCTCTTACTACAGATTCCACTCTACATTTAAAGGTTAAAAGTTGCAAATAATGTGTCTTACTAGATTTCACTCTACATTTAAAGATTAAAGG
>NC_090752.1:6084168-6101668 GCF_036898095.1 Palaemon carinicauda
ATTTTAACAAGAAAATTACAAATATGTCATTAGATAACACTGCTAAAATAAAATAAATAAAAACTTTAACTCATTTTGTATGCAGAGCTGTTCCTTTATGACAAATATTCTATTTGAAACTTTAAGAACTCTATTTTTTTCTATTACCAGTGTCATATTATTATTATTATTATTATTATTATTATTATTATAGTCAAACATTACCTACGTATATATAGCAAGTAGCACAATTGACTTTTGAAAAACACTACGTTGAAATGCCAAATTAAATATACAATAAACATACTTTCCAAAAAAAATACCAATTAAGATTTTTTAAATACTATCTCAAACTCTCAGCAAATATGTTTTTTTTATAACAAATATATTTCCCCAAAAATATTATTAAACATATCTTAAATACTATCATAACGCTTACCACAAGTATTATTTTCCCTAATAAACATTTTTAATTCATCCCATAATAAAAATATTAATTTTCCCATTGACGTTAGAAAGACAGTTAGAAACACACTAAGTTGAAATCCCATTTTTAAACTATTACCACAAGTATTATAATCCCAAATAAATATTTCTAATTCATCCCATAATAAAAATATCAATATTCCCATTGACGTTAGAAAGACAGTTAGAAACACACTAAGTTGAAATCCCATTTTTAAACTATTACCACAAGTATTATAATCCCAAATAAATATTTCTAATTCATCCCAAAATAAAAATATTAATATTCCCATTGAAGTTAGAAAGACAGTTAGAAACGCACTAAGATGAAATCCCATTTTTAAACTATTACACACAAGTATTATAATCCCTAATAAATATTTCTAATTCATCCCATTTTAAAAATACCAATTTTCCCATTGAAGTTAGAAACCCACTAAGTTGAAATCCCATTTTCAAACTATTACCACAAGTATTATAATCCCAAATAAATGTTTCTAATTCATCCCATAATAAAAATATCAATATTCCCATTGACGTTAGAAAGACAGTTAGAAACACACTAAGTCGAAATTCCCAAATACGTCGCCCCTACTTTCTTCTCCAGACGCAATGCAATTAGTTCTTCCTCAATGACTTAATGCGCATGCTTTTTTTTCTCAGAAGTGCCCGGCAGCAAAATACCAAACAACTTTTCATGAAAATAATTTTACTTGGAAATGCCCAAAGGTCCAGTACCAAAAACAGCTTTTTCGCTCAAACGCCTCCAGCCATGACTCCTGAGAAGGATCTTTCTCCCAATTTTACCTCAATGTAACACATAGGTCTTTCTGCAAATATGTACACACACATTGACAATTATTATCAGAATTGATACATCTTTAGTATAGACAATTTTATATCAATGTAATACATAGGTCTTTCTGCAAATATGTACACACACAGTGACAATTATTATTAGAATTGATAAATTTTTAGTATATACAATTTTAAATCAATGTAATACATAGGTTTTTCTGCAAATATGTACACACTCAGCGACAATTATTATCAGAATTGATAAATTTCTAGTATATACAATTTTAAATCAATGTAACACATAGGTCTTTCTGCAAATATGTACACACACAGTGACAATTATTATTAGGATTGATAAATCTTAAGTATATACAATTTCAAATCAATGTAACACATAGGTTTTTCTACAAATATGTACACACTCAGCGACAATTTTTATCAGAATTGATAAATTTTTAGTATTCACAATCTGAATTAATGAAATACAAAGGTCTTTCTGAAAATATATACACAGTGACAGTTATTATCAGAATCGATAAATTTTTAGTATATACAATTTTATATCAATGTAATACAGAGGTTTTTCTGCAAATATGTATACACACAGTGACAATTATTATTAGAATTTATAAATTTTTAGTATATACAATTTTAAATCAATGTAACACATAGGTCTTTCTGCAAATATGTATACACACTGACAATTATTATTAGAATTTATAAATTTTTAGTATATACAATTTTAAATCAATGTAATACAGAGGTTTTTCTGCAAATATGTATACACACAGTGACAATTATTATCAGAATTGATAAATTTTTAGTATTCACAATCTGAATTAATGTAACACATAGGTCTTTCTGCAAATATGTACACACACAGTGACAATTATTATTAGAATTCATAAATTATTAGTATATTCAATTTTAAATCAATGTAACACAGAGGTTTTTCTGCAAATATGTATACACACAGTGACAATTATTATTAGAATTTATAAATTTTTAGTACATACAATTTTAAATCAATGTAATACAGAGGTTTTTCTGCAAATATGTATACACACAGTGACAATTATTATTAGAATTTATAAATTTTTAGTACATACAATTTTAAATCAATGTAATACAGAGGTTTTTCTGCAAATATGTATACACACAGTGACAATTATTATTAGAATTTATAAATTTTTAGTATATACAATTTTTAATCAATGTAACACAGAGGTTTTTCTGCAAATATGTATACACACAGTGACAATTATTATTAGAATTTATAAATTTTTAGTACATACAATTTTAAATCAATGTAATACAGAGGTTTTTCTGCAAATATGTATACACACAGTGACAATTATTATTAGAATTCATAAATTATTAGTATATTCAATTTTAAATCAATGTAACACAGAGGTCTTTCTGCAAATATGTACACACACAGTGACAATTATTATTAGAATTTATAAATTTTTAGTATAAACAATTTAAATTAATGTAATACAGAGGTTTTTCTGCAAATATGTATACACACAGTGACAATTATTATTAGAATTTATAAATCTTTAGTATATACAATTTTAAATCAATGTAATACAGAGGTTTTTCTGCAAATATGCACACACACAGTGATAATCAATATTAGAATTGATGCATTTTTAGTATATACAATTTTACCCCAATATAACACAGCTTTTTCTGCAAATATGGACACAATGACAATTATTATCAGAATTGATAAATTTTCAGTATATACAATTTGACCTCAATGTAACACTTTTCTGCAAATATGTACACACACAGTATAAATTACTATTAGAATTAATACGTTTTTAGTATATAAAATTTTATCTCAATGTAACAGATTTATGGCAAATATGCACAAACACAGTATCAGTTACTATTAGAATTAATACATTTTTAGTATATACAATTTTACCTCACAATGTAAGTTTTTTTTTTTTTTTTTTTTTGCATATACGCACACACAATGACAATTAGTCAGATTTAATAAATTGTCAGTATATACAATTTTAAATCAATGTACTACAAAGGTCTCTGCAAATATGCACAGACACACACACACACACACACACAATGCCCATTAATGAATAAATTTTCCGTATACCGAGTGAACAAGTTTGACTCAAAGTTATTTACAACGATAGAACTAGATTTTAAATGCATCCTTGCGAGTATGTCTTTCTGCAAATATGCACACAAAAACAATAACAATTGCTTTTAGAATTAATAAATTATTCCCTATGCATATCAAGTGAACAAGTAAAATTATTTATAACGGTAGAAATAGGTTTTAAACGTATCCTTTTTCTTTCGTGAAATTAATAATTTTTTTGCATGAGATATAGCCAATTTTCGATGCATCTTTCATACATACGAAGACTTAATTCTAAAATATGAAAAATAACATTTGCAAAATAAGTTATAATGTGAATTTAAAAACAAAAATGCAAGATATATTTTTCGCATATATAAATATATATGTTATTTATTTCTTCAAAGGACTCATTTCTCCACTGTTTGCCTCAGTCCTTGTTTTTTTAAATATTTGGATATTGAGCAAAATATACCAAGAGAAAACAGCCCGTTGAAAAATATCTTCTGCAGTATAGCGCCTTTTAAGGGGTTTCATAGAAAAATCTCAACCACTAACAAAAAAAATTACCTTTTTTTCTTGTGAAAGAAAGTAGCCTACATTTACGGCACACTACCGAACCCTTGCCTTTTGGCATTTTCAGGCCTCCCTGTAACCCATTATTATTTGCATCTCACAGAAAAGATCCACAAATAAAATCGTGTTAGTCTTTAGGGGCCTATTGGAAACCTCCCTACCTGGCGATCGCCGGACTGGGATTCGAGTCCCAATCAAACTCACAATAGTTTATTGCAGTGTCTGCAACCTCACCATCCTTGTGAGCTAAAAATAGGGGGAATATTTTGGGGAATCTATGGGTTATCAGAAGCCACTGCCTAGCCGACCCCGGTCCTATCTTGGGCGCTATATTTTGGGGGAGTCTATGGGTCTACCTACTGAGTTATCAGCAGCCACTGCCTGGCTCTCCCTGGTCCTATCTTGGGCGCTATTCATATGTAAATATGGTCAGTCAATAGGCATTGTACTGCTAGCCAGAGCAGTGTCACTATCCCTTTCCCCTGCCATTCATGATCGGCCTTTAAACCTTTAAACTATAGTTAATTTCTTTTAGCGATGCAGATTTGCACCGACTCGCAGCGGTGCCCTTTTAGCTCAGAAAAGTTTCCTGATCGCTGATTGGTTGGACGAGATAATTGTAACCAATCAGCGATCAGGAAAATTTTCCGAGCTAAAAGGGCACCGCTGCGAGTCGGTGCAAATCTGCCTCGATAAAAGAAATGGACTATAATTAAAGCACAATGTTGTTCCATAGCATAAAAAAAATTAATTAATTCAATGTCTTTTGATACAACCTAACTCCCCATAGCTAATTAAATCACTATGAATATATAACCTCCTTAAAACAACGAAAGCTGAGACCTTAAGAATGTCTGGAACGTGAAATCTCCTTTCTTGATCGCCACTATAATAAATTTGCATACTCAATCTCGACGATCTATCCGGCAAGATTCAACTTTCTTTATTTGAATAACACAAGATATTTCTCGTCATTCACATACAAAATTTCAAAGTTAATTCTTTCAAGAGGAGAGTATACAGTAATATTTAAGTAACTCTTTTATTGAATAACACAACATATTTTTCGTCATTCACATACAGAATTTCAAAGTTAATTCTTTCAGGAGGAGAGCATAGTACTTTAGTAACTCTTTTATTGAATAACACAACATATTTCTCGTCATTCACATACAAAATTTCAAAGTTAATTCTTTCAAGAGGAGAGTATACAGTAATACTTAAGTAACTCTTTTATTGAATAACACAACATATTTTTCGTCATTCACATACAGAAATTCAAAGTTAATTCTTTCAAGAGGAGAGTATACAGTAATACTTAAGTAACTCTTTTATTGAATAACACAACATATTTTTCGTCATTCACATATAGAATTTCAAAGTTAATTCTTTCAAGAGGAGAGTATACAGTAATACTTAAGTAACTCTTTTATTGAATAACACAACATATTTTTCGTCATTCACATACAGAATTTCAAAGTTAATTCTTTCAGGAGGAGACCATAGTACTTAAGTAACTCTTTTATTGAATAACAACATATTTTTCGTCATTCACATACAAAATTTCAAAGTTAATTCTTTCAAGAGGAGAGTATACAGTAATACTTAAGTAACTCTTTTATTGAATAACACAACATATTTTTCGTCATTCACATACAAACCTTCAAAGTTAAATCTTTCATCTGACTTGAATAACACAACATGTTTATCGTCATTCACATACAAAACTTCATACATTTCTTGTCATTCACATTCAAAACTTCAAAATTAAATGATACATTATTCTTAAATAACACACGTTTCTCGTCATTCACATACAAAATTTCATATATTTCTCGTCATTCACATTCAAAACTTCCTATATTTCTCGTCATTCACACACAAAACTTCATATATTTCTCGTCATTCACATTCAAAACTTCAAAGTTAAATCTTTCATCTTACTTGAATAACAACAACATACTTCTCATCACTCACATACAAAACTACAAAGTCAATTCTCTCATGAAGAGATTATAGTACTAACGCAATTGGATGTAACATCTAAAATTAACCCCCCACCCCCCCAAAAAAAAAAGATTTTAGTACTAACGCAATTGGATGTAACATCTAAAATTAACCCAAGAAAAAAGACACACACACACACACACACGCAAAAAAAAAAAAAAAAAAAAAAAAAAAAAAAAAAAAAAACACACACACGAAAGGTCACTTCATTACCATCTGACCCCCAAAAACGAAAAGCATATAAAAGGCCATCCTCTTCGGGGACATCCAAACGACCGCCATTGTTTACCCAATTAACGAGCGGAGGATAACAAAGGAATCGCCGAGGGAGCAAAACACAGTTAGACTGGTAAACTGTGACATCAAAACTTTCCTTGCCGATCCTACGGAGATATCGGACGCGGTGCAAAGTCGAGTCTAGGGGGTTGATCTTTGTATATATAGGATCCATATAATAATATCTCCCCTATATACTAAAAAGGAAGTGTCTGTGTGTGTGTATATATATATATATATATATATATATATATATATATATATATATATATATATATATATATATATATATATATATATATATACCATCATCATCATCAACATCATCATCTCGTACGTTTACTGACACAAAGGGCCTCGGTTAGATTTTCACAGTCGTCTCTATCTTGAGCTTTTAATTCATCTCTCTCTCTCTCTCTCTCTCTCTCTCTCTCTCTCTCTCTCTCTCTCTATATATATATATATATATATATATATATATATATATATATATATATATGTATATATATTCTCTCTCTCTCTCTCTCCCTCTCTCTCTCTCTCTCTCTCCTCTCTCTCTCTCTCTCTCTCTCTCTCTCTCTCTCTATATATCATATATATATATATATATATATATATATATATATACATATATATATATATATATATATATATATATATATATATATATATATATCTATATATATATATATATATATATCTCTTACCTGACACGAATAATGGAAAGAGGATATTTCTTTCATGTCACGATCAGGGAGAGTAGTCATACCTTGGTGAGAGGGAGTACTCCGACAGATACACTCGGAAACCACACTCTCCCACAAATTACCGAACAAGCGGGAAGAGGGGTGGGAAGGGTTGAATCTGTGCGTGTGCATATATATCTAAATATTTAACTGATATTTTTGGCGGGTCGCGTACGTAAGTTTAGAAATGTTGATTACAAGGGCGAGAGAAAATCCTTTAATGCAATAAAATAAGTCTGTGCTTGGTTTGAGAGCATTTCCATAAATGGAAACCACATTACCCTCTTTATAAACTTGCTTGAGAATCTGGGCAGCAAGATATTTCTACATTTAGAAACATCGATAAAAATGACAAGCGACATTCTTAAAATGCAAATTCAAACCAGAAAAAAAAAAAAATATGTCCTACCTAACTCCCCTTCTGAACTAAAGACCTTCCCCCTTACAGCATCAACTCACCTTCTGAACCAAGGACCTTCCTCCTTTAAACCATCAACTCCCCTTCTGAACCAAAGACCTTCCCCCCTTACAGCATCAATTCCCCTTCTGAACCAAGGACCTTCCCCCTTTAAACAATCAACTCCCCTTCTGAACCAAAGACCTTCCCCCCTTACAGCATCAATTCCCCTTCTGAACCAAGGACCTTCCCCCTTTAAACAATCAACTCCCCTTCTGAACCAAAGACCTTCCCCCCTTACAGCATCAATTCCCCTTCTGAACCAAGGACCTCCACCCTTACACCTTCAAATCCCCTTCTGAACCAAAGTCCCCCCCCCCCTTAAAACCACCAGCTCCCCTTATGAACCAAAGTCTCCCCCCCCCCCCTTACAACCACCAGCTCCCCTTATGAACCAAAGATTTCCCTCCTTAAACCCCAACTCCCTTTCTGAACCAAGGACCTTCCCTTCCTACACCTCCAACACACCTTCTGAACCAAGGACATCTCCTTAACACCCTAACTCCCCTTCTGAACCAAGCATCTCCCCCCTTACACCATCAACTCCCCTTCTGATCCAAAGATTTCCACCTTTACACCCCCAACTCCCTTTCTGAACCAAGGAACCCCCCCCCCCTTTACTCCAACAACTCACCTTCTGAACCAAATACCTCCCTCCCCCCTTTATAACTCCAACTCCCCTTCTGAACCAAAGATTTCCCCCTTGCACACACAACACCCCTTCTGAACCAAGGACCTTCCCTTCCTACACCTCCAACTCCCCTTCTGAACCAAGGACCTTCACCCTTACACATCCAACTCATCTTCTGACCCAAGGACCTTCACTTCCTACACCTCCAACTCCCCTTCTGAACCAAGGACCTTCACCCTTACACATCCAACTCATCTTCTGACCCAAGGACCTTCCCTTCCTACACCTCCAACTCCCCTTCTAAACCAAGGACCTCCCCCCCTTTACTCCCCCAACTCACCTTCTGAACCAAAGCCCTCCCCCATCCCCCTACCCCCTCCCCTAAAACTGCCTGTAAGTAACCTATACCACAACATAATGCAGAGATCAACCGCAACCCAGCCACCGCTCGGTTTACGCCCTACTCGAAGTCGGCATCATCAATGCGTCTCGCTGGAATGCTACGGAGTCCCTTTCTTCTTCTCATTTGCCATAAAGCACCCTGACGGAGACACGAGGAGGAGGAGGAGGAGGAGGAAGAGGAGGAGGAGGAGGAGGAGGCAGCAGCAGCAATGGCCTCCTACCGTCCTTCCGTATAGCGACGGGGATTCGCAGAGTCATTCTCTATAATTAAGACATGCCGGCGAACTTATCTATTTGTCTGCAGCGCTGATGATTGCTCTCTGTCAACAGTGCAAAACTCTCTTTCGCGTCATAGTGTCATCAACACCCGACTCGTGTCTTGTATCCGTAACTGGATATACAGAGAGAGAGAGAGAGAGAGAGAGATAGAGAGAGAGAGAGAGAGAGAGAGAGAGAGAGAGAGAGAAGCAAGTCGTGGAAACATTAGGTTCCAGATATCCATCTCGTTTATCAGTAAGAGAGAGAGAGAGAGAGAGAGAGAGAGAGAGAGAGAGAGAGAGAGAGAGAGAGAGAGAGAGAGATAAGCAAGTCGTGGAAACATTAGGTTCCAGATATCCATCTCGTTTATCAGTAAGAGAGAGAGAGAGAGAGAGAGAGAGAGAGAGAGAGAGAGAGTCGTGAAAACATTAGGTTCCAGATATCCATCTCGTTTATCAGTAAGAGAGAGAGAGAGAGAGAGAGAGAGAGAGAGAGAGAGAGAGAGAGAGAGAGAATCAAATAATTCGTGAAAATATTACGTTCTACATAATCTCGTTTTCAACTACTACTACTACTACTACTACTACTACTACTACTACTACGAGAGAGAGAGAGAGAGAGAGAGAGAGAGAGAGAGGAGAGAGAGAGAGAGAGAATCATATAATTCGTGAAAATATTAGGTTCCACATGATCTCGCTTTTCACTACGAGAGAGAGAGAGAGAGAGAGAGAGAGAGAGAGAGAGAGAGAGAGAGAGAGAGAGATGAGAGAGAGAGAGAGAGAGAAACAACTATATTACCCTAAAGAAATGCTTAAGAAAGAATACAGCTAAAATAATAGCAAAAAAACATAAAACTTCCATGACTAAATTCATTAGACAAACTCTGACGTACTGATGATGAGGGATGGACCAGCTCACACTCTTAGTCAAGAAGAAGAATATTAATAAAAAAAGGAAAAAAAAAAAGTTACGAAGAGGAAGAAACTATGAGGACAAGCACCTACAAAAGACAGCTTTCATATTTCAATGTATTTCTTTAATTCAAGAAACAGAAATAATAGTGTTTCAGTTTGTTATTGTTGTAGTTGTTGTTGTTGTTGTTGTTGTTGTTTGAACTGCATATTTACAGTATACCTGCATGATAAAGGTATAATTATCATTGAAATTACTTTTTTTTTTGTAATTGTAATTGTTTTTATTATGATTGAAACTGTACATATATACCTGCATGATTAAGTAAATATTATTACTTCAATTAATAGTTAAAGCTTATCAATAAAAATTTTCCCATATATAAATAATCAATTCACTTCAAAAGACATCATCTTGCAATAACTCTTGGTGAGAAACGTAAGAAAAGAATGAAGGTCCAATGGAGAAAACGGAAAAGTGTATGTAGAAAAGAAATCACAATGTACATGATAAAGCCTTAATTAAATTAGAAAGGAAAATGTTAAAAGTCACTCCCTTCAATACTATAAAATCTATAGTAAGGTAAAATTCAATTTTAGAAAACGTCAAACACACTTTCTATTTTCTTTACCTCCCAATTGCTTTTAACGATTGTATATAATCATTTATAAACGTTACTATCTCGCAACCTACTGGACGGGAGTTAGAGCACCACCCGCTACACGTTTTGTGAGTGTCGTCTCCCTTCATCAGGCTGGAGGAGAGTGGTGGAAACGATGTTAGCTACGTTGTTAAATATGGCAATTCTGGCTCTTCAAGCTCGATATTTATAGTCAATTTTTTTTAGTGAGGCAGATTTGCACCGACTCGCAGCGATGCCCTTTTAGCTCGGAAAAGTTCCCCGATAGCCGATTGGTCGGAAGTATTCGGACCGTCATAAAGAGCAATTTCAGATATTCCTTTCACAGATCCAATACGATCTTGATTTTTCATAAATCACTCTATCAATTAAGTACAGTTGGAGACACAAATTCCTGGTACACCTCGCTCAGAAGTCCACCCAGCCACACCCTTATTGCATTTAGTCCAACCCACCACCTCACTGTTTAGTTACTCGCCGCGCAGTAAGGATATGACTGCTCGCATTTTCTCAGTGAGATGTACCATGAATTCCTGTGTCCAGCTGTACATGTAAATGACCCTCAATGATTCAATCCATACCTAAATCTTGACCCAAAAACAGTTTGTAAAAATCGTAAACTTAAAAAGGAGTACTCACACACAAGTTGCTGTCTAATAATCTTACCCGCCTTTCACACTTCTCTGACAAATGGCCTTTCAATGTACTTACCTGTTGGGAGAAAAATAAAGTGATTAGAACAAATGGTAATTTATTAGACGCCAAAATGTCAGATAATAATAATAATAATAATAATAATAATAATAATAATAATAATAATAATAATAATAATAATAATAATAACTTGGTTTGTAGCATTCTGTTCTTCCAACTAAGATTACAGATTGGCTTGTCATAATAATAATAATAATTATTATTATTATAATAATAATAATGATAATAATAATAATAATAACAACTTTGTAGCATTTTCTTCCAACTAAGGTTACAGTTTAGCTTGTCATAATAATAATAATAATAATAATAATAATAATAATAATACCAAAACCCGAATTAATTACATACGATAACTTGTCATTATGACAGATTTCATTAAAAGATTAAATTTCTTTTATAGGTAAAGCCGTGTATTGCTAAATAAATCTCATCTCACAGTCATTCCATTGCCTTTATCAATCTAAAATTCACTCGCATTTGTAAGATGTGTTTGTCAATCCCAATCCATCCTAAGATGATTTGATTAATCACAATCCATCCGAGGATGATTTTATCAATCACAATTCATCCCAAGATGATTTTATCACTCCCAATCCATTCTAAGATGATTGTATCGATCCCAATCCACCCTAAAATTATTTTATCAATCCCAATCCATCATAAGATGATTTTATCAATCTAAATCCATCCCAAGATGATTTTATCAATCAAAATCCATCCTAAGATGATTTTATCAATCACAATCCATCCTAAGATGATTTTATCAATCACAATTCATCCTAAGATGATTTTATCAATCACAATCCATCCTAAGATGATTTTATCAATCAAACTCCACCTTAAGATGATTTTACCAATCTAAATCCATCCCAAGATGATTTCGTCAATCACAACCCACAACAAGATGATTTTATCACTCACAATCCATCCTAAGATGATTTTATCAATCACAATCCATCCTAAGATGATTTTATCAATCACAATCCATCCTAAGATGATTTTATCAATCACAATCCATCCTAAGGTGATTTTATCAATCAAACTCCACCTTAAGATGATTTTACCAATCTAAATCCATCCCAAGATGATTTCGTCAATCACAACAACACAACAAGATGATTTTATCACTCACAATCCATCCTAAGATGATTTTATCACTCACAATCCATCCTAAGATGATTTTATCAATCACAATCCATCCTAAGATGATTTTATCAATCACAATCCATCCTAAGATGATTTTATCAATCACAATCCATCCTAAGGTGATTTTATCAATCAAACTCCACCTTAAGATGATTTTACCAATCTAAATCCATCCCAAGATGATTTCGTCAATCACAACCCACAACAAGATGATTTTATCACGCACAATCCATCCTAAGATGATTTTATTACTCAAAATCCATCCTAAGATGATTTTACCAATCTAAATCCATCCCAAGATGATTTTATCAATCACAATCCATCCTAAGATGATTTTATCAATCACAATCCATTCTAAGATGATTTTATCAATCCCAATCCATCATAAGATGATTTTATCAATCAAACTCCACCCTAAGATGATTTTACCAATCTAAATCCATCCCAAGATGATTTTATCACTCACAATCCATCCTAAGATGATTTTATCAATCACAATCCATCCTAAGATGATTTTATCAATCACAATCCATCCCAAGATGATTTTATCAATCACAACCCATCCCAAGATGATTTTATCAATTCCAATCCATCCTAAGATGATTTTATCAATCACAATCCATCCTAAGATGATTTTATCAATCACAATCCAGTCCAGTGAATACTCTTAAAATTCTTAACAAAACAAAGGGCCCTGGAGAGAGAGAGAGAGAGAGAGAGAGAGAGAGAGAGAGAGCCTTATTGCCTTATTTTTTGTTTGGGTTCCCCCAGGTCCCTCAGTGTGAGGCACCTCGTATATCCACCAGAGAGTTGCTAATGCATCTTCCGGTGTATTTTTCATCTTCCAGTCTTGGATGGTCTGGGATGCAGAGAGAGAGAGAGAGAGAGAGAGAGAGAGAACTGCCAAGCTGTTGTAAGTCTTTGAGGAAATTATGTGGGAACATGTCACGCCATCCATCATTATTAAGGCTACACGCTTGACATTATGTTTACCACCACATCCAAGCAGTTCTCCCGCTTCTTCTAAGCCCACTTCAATTATCTCACAGCCTCTCTTCCACGCTTTAATGTAAAATAAATAAAACCTTTCAAAATTATATATTCAAATATTTAGGTATATAAAAGGCTTGACGAATGGGAAAAAGCACGCTCATAGTAGAAGAAAAGGCTTGACGAAAATAAGCCAACTTCAATTATCTCACAGTCTCTCTTCCAGTCTTTAATGTAATATAAATAAAACATTTCAAAATTATATATACAAATAGGTATATAAAAGGCTTGACGAATGGGGAAAAAGGCACGCTCATAGTAGGTAGAAGAAAAGGCTTGACGAAAATAAGCCAACTTCAATTATCTCATAGAGCCTCTCTTTCACTCTTTAAAGTAATATAAATAAATCATTTCCAAATTGTATATCCAAATATTTAGTTATATAAAAGGCTTGAATAAAAGGTAGTTAAACGAAATTCCCAGTATCAAGAACTAATTCAACATAAATTATGATTTTCCAAAATCAAAATGACAAAGTTCTCTTTCATAGACATGAATAAAGAATTGCCTTAATATTGAATATACCTTGAGTGGCTAAATCCAGTGCTCCTGTCCCAAGGGTCAACGAACCCTTAGAGAACAACGTATTTCCAGTAATGGTGGTTCTTCTAAAACACTGTCCAGGAAGACACCTGGAAACCACCTCAGCGGCAGTTTTCCAATCAATTAAGCACCAGCCATCTCAAATACTCACACAGAACAACGAAGATGCTCCCATCTAAAACTGAAGGTAGGGGGGAGAGGGAAGTTTCTTGGGCGGGGGGGGGGGGAGAGTTTCTTGAGGACGTTGCCCAGGAAATTTTCCAAAAACGAATCTAGTTTTAGCGGGTCTCGAACCCCAGTCTAACAGATTACAAGACAGGGATGTTTCTAATTTGAAACATCATATGGACATCGATCTTTCAATTATCCTTGTAAATTAATAAAAGAAAATACACTACTCTATCTAATTTCCCTTCCTCTTGTTTTGTTAAAGTTTTCATAGTTTATATAGGAAATATTTATTCTAATGTTGGTACTATTCTTGAAAAATTTTTGTTTCCTTTCCTCACCGGGCTATTATCCCTGTTGGGGCCCCTGGGTTATAGCATTCTGCTTTTGAAACTAGGGTTGTAGCTTAGCTAAGTAATAATAATAATAATAATAATAATAATAATAATAATAATAAGTGTCTCCAGGATATGCTATTTTGTTTATAGGACACCAAAAACTTCCTATTCAGTTGAGCAGGTTCATACAGCCTTGTTTGTGGTTTATATGTTACTTATCTCTTAGCAATGTTACTGATCTTAAAGTATTTCATGCTTTTTTGTTCATCATTTATATGTAGTTCACGTTCCTTTATTTCTTTTCCCCACTGGGCTGTTTTCCCTGTTGGAACCCTTGGGATTGTAGCACCCTTATTTACCAACCAGGGTTTTGGCTTTGCTGATAATAATAATAATAATAATAATAATAATAATAATAATAATAATAATAAACAATTTCCTTTCCTCGCTAGGCTGCTTTCCCTGTTGGAGCTCTTGGGATTGAAGCATCCATCTTTTCCAACCAGGGTTGTAGTTTGACTCAAAATAATAAATTAGCCAAATATTATAGCAAAGGAAATGAAATGATGACAGAATTTATCAATTTCCAAAAGAGAACCAGTAAGACCCTCTTAGAAAAAAAAAAATCCTCTTTCCGTCCAAAAATATTTTTTAATTTCAAATTAATTTTAAAGAGAATATATAAGATAAGACATCCGTTTAAACCTAAGACCCCCAAAAATCATATTTCTGCCCAAAGGAAGAAAATTTATTCGCAAAGGCTATTAAATTATCACATAGAATTTATCAATCTTTTAAAAAGAATAAAATAAGTAAGACATCTGTTTAAATCTCAGACAAAAGAAGGTGCTCTCTCTCTCTCTCTCTCTCTCTCTCTCTCTCTCTCTCTCTCCAAAGGAAATCAAATCATGACATTGAATTTATCAATTTTTCTAAAACGAATAAAATAAAGACATTTGTTTAAATCTCAGACAAAAAAAAGGTGCTCTCTCTCTCTCTCTCTCTCTCTCTCTCTCTCTCTCTCTCCCTGTCCAATGGAAGGAAATATATTAGCAAAATAACTCAAATTATCACATAGAATTTATCAATCCTTTAAAACGAATAAAATAAGTAAGACATCTGTTTAAATCTCAGACAAAAAGGTACTCTTTCCGTCCAATGGAAGAAAATTTTTTAGCTAAGGAAATCAAATTATCACATGGAATTTACCAATGTTTCAAGAGAATAAGTAAGACACGTTTAAATCTCACAAAAAAAAGGTTTATCAGCAAAGGAACTAAAATTATCACATGGAATAAGTAAGACGTCCGCTTAAATCTCATACCATAAAAAAAAAAAAAAAAAAAAAAAAGAAGAAGAAGAAGTTTATTAGCAAAGGAACTCAAATTATCACATGGAATTTAAAAATGTTTAAAGAGAATAAGTAAGACATCAGTTTAAATCTCATACCAAAAAGAAGTCTTGCCAGGCAAGAAACTACCGTAATCATGAACGCGCTTCAGTCGGCAACGTATCATTTAGGCCAAAGAGAGTTACGCGGTCCTACAATTTAGTCTTCAAAGAGCCTCTGTATTTTCACACCTTGGGAGAGTTAGAGGAGCTGTCCATCATCTCGATAATTTACGCCCATATATACATCCTCGGCTGGCCATACTTACGTATGTAAATGCACAGTAACATTGGCCAGTAGAAAGTAAAAGATAATTTACTTGTTGGGCAATCTTCGAAAATTTAGGGGCAAAAGATGGGTAAATTATATATATTAAAGCTTTAAAAGGCTAAATACACTTTTTGAGATTTACGAGTATTAAACCCAGACATTCATTCATTAGTCAAAATTTAAGATCTTGCCTACATATCAATTTAGACATTCTCGGACTATAGTCCATTTCTTTTAGCGATGCATATTTGCACCGACTCGCGGCGGTGCCCTTTTAGCTCGGAAAGGTTTCCTCATCGCTGATTGGTTAGAATTATCTTGTCCAACCAATCAGCGATCCGGAAACTTTTCCGAGCTAAAAGGGCACCGCTGCGAGTCGGTGCAAATATGCATCGCTAAAAGAAATGGACTATAGATATTCCTGAGTCAGGTAAGAACTTGATTTTACCCAATTCAAAGGTTCTTGAGTCGAAACGAAAAATCATTCCAAAACATACTTCATAGACATTATTATTATTATTATTATTATTATTATTATTATTATTATTATCATCTCCAAAATTTAATGGGGTCGTCCATGACCTAAGATCTATCTGTGGTGGAAATTCCACACAAAATCCGTTATTTTCTATTGACGCAATTTTTAAAATGGCGAAAAATGGAAATCTGGATCTAGAATTTTTAAAATGGCGAAAAATGGAAATCTGGATCTAGAATTTTTTAAATGGCGAAAAGTGGAAATCTGGATTTAGAATTTTTAAAATGGCGAAAAAATGGAAATCTGGATCTAGAATTTTTAAAATGGCGAAAAGTGGAAATCTGGATCTAGAATTTTTAAAATGGCGAAAAATGGAAATCTGGATCTAGAATTTTTAAAATGGCGAAAAATGGAAATCTGGATCTAGAATTTTTAAAATGGCGAAAAATGGAAATCTGGATCTAGAATTTTTAAAATGGCGAAAAGTGGAAATCTGGATCTAGAATTTTTTAAATGGCGAAAAGTGGAAATCTGGATCTAGAATTTTTTAAATGGCGAAAAGTGGAAATCTGGATCTAGAATTTTTAAAATGGAAAAAAATGGAAATCTGGATCTAGAATTTTTAAAATGGCGAAAAATGGAAATCTGGATCTAGAATTTTTTAAATGGCGAAAAGTGGAAATCTGGATCTAGAATTTTTAAAATGGCGAAAAATGGAAATCTGGATCTAGAATTTTTAAAATGGCGAAAAGTGGAAATCTGGATCTAGAATTTTTAAAATGGCGAAAAATGGAAATCTGGATCTAGAATTTTTTAAATGGCGAAAAGTGGAAATCTGGATCTAGAATTTTTAAAATGGCAAAAAATGGAAATCTGGATCTAGAATTTTTAAAATGGCAAAAAATGGAAATCTGGATCTAGAATTTTTTAAATGGCGAAAAGTGGAAATCTGGATCTAGAATTTTTAAAATGGCAAAAAATGGAAATCTGGATCTAGAATGTTTAAAATGGCAAAAAATGGAAATCTGGATCGAGAATTTTTAAAATGGCGAAAAGTGGAAATCTGGATCTAGAATTTTAAAAATGGCGAAAAATGGAAATCTGGATCCAGAATTTTTAAAATGGCGAAAAGTGGAAATC
>NC_090752.1:6106668-6119921 GCF_036898095.1 Palaemon carinicauda
AAAATTCCATCCAACTCAAATTGGCATATATATGTTTCGAAAAATCCAAATTCAATATAAAAGCAATTAGCATCTTCATTCTTACTCTAATGGGCATAAGAATATTCTTAAATAATTGAAGAATATTTGAATCTCGAATCTTGAAGAATAGGGAAGAAGGAAACAGCAAAACCGGTCGAGTCAAACCATTTTATGACAACGTGGTTTTACGGATTAGGACCACGACCGTAGAGAGAGAGAGAGAGAGAGAGAGAGAGAGAGAGAGAGAGAGAGGGGGGGGGGACAATACATGGTTTCCATTATCACCATAACCACAAAACTCATAACCATTTCCTTTAACTCTTCTGTGAGGTCTCAATGAATTGTTCCAGAGGCCATAAATATTTCCACTGCTGTCGCCGTGATATTAATAATGACACGCAATGATGATGATGATGATGATGATGATGATGATGATAATAATAATAATAATAATATTAATAATAAAAATAATAAAAATTATAATAATAATAATAAATAATAATAAAATAATAAAAAATAAGAAATAATAATAATAATAATAATAATAATTATCGCTATCATTATTATTATTATCATTATAACTAGCCACGCTACAACCCTAATTTGAAAAACATAACGCAACAATCCCAAGGGCTCCAACTGGGAAAGCAGCCCAGTGAGGAAATGCGATATGGAAATAGCCATAAATATTTCCACTGCTGTCGCCGTGATAATAATAATGACGCGCGATGATGATGATGATGATGATGATGATAATAATAATAATAATAATAATAAAAATGATAATAATAATAAAAATAATAGTAATAATAATAATAAATATCGTTATTATTATCATTATCATTATTACTAGCCAAGCTACAACCCCAGTTTGAAAAGCAGAACGCTACAAGCCCAAAAGCTCCAACTAGGAAAGCAGTCCAGGGAGGAAATGAAATATTAAAATAGCAAATAAACTATATGTAATGAATAAAAACTATAAAATACCTTAAAATAGTAACAAAGCTAAAATGGATATGTCATAAATAACCTATAAAACGAGACTTATGTCAACTTGTTCAACAGAATAGAAGTTCCACTGATCTTTAAACACAGCTCTTGCAATTTTGCAATGATGAGTCTTTGAATCCCTTACTGAAGAAAGTGATGAGATTTTTTAAATATAGCAAATACGAAAAGGAGGAATAAAATTATTTCGATTGTTTATACTCTTGAAAAGTTATATAAAAAAAGGTTATTTTTTTCACAATTCTACGATCTTAAAATATTTTGTATTAATTGTCCATTACTTCTCGTGTAGTTTCTTTATTTCCTTATTTCCTTTTCTCACTGAGTTATTTTTTCCTGGTGGAGACCTTTGGCTTATAGCATCCTGCTTTTCCAACTAGGGTTGTAGCTTAGCTAGTAATAATAATAATAATAATAATAATAATAATAATAATAATAATAATAATAATAATAATAATGATAATAACAATAATAATAATAATAATAATAATAATAATAACGAGAGACCATAGCTTGTGATAATAATAATAATAATAATAATAATAAAAACGACAACAATAATAATAATAACGAGAGACCAATGTTCAGATATATGATATTCAATACAACAGAAACTTTGAATATGGACTTAAATATGACGTACATAGCGTTAAAAAAATTAATCTGTGCTTGGGTATTCTTTGTTTTTAATTTATAATTACAATTTCTTACTTTTAAAAACAGAACGGTTTAAAATTATATACAAATATAGTTAAAAACAAACACCTATTATCCTTTATATGATTTTATTGTTATTACTATTCGTAATGAATAGAAATGCCCGGAAAAAAGACACTAAATATTACAATCATTCGAGAATTTAAACAAAATAATATTTTACAAAATAAATCATAAATATGAAAGAAGATGCAAGGAATGGAAATAGATGGAGAAAGTTGACTTGAGCGGCCGACCCTACTATACAGTGGGACTAACAAGGTAGAATGTAGAAAAGGAATGACAATTACTAACCCTTTCAGCTTATGCATAAAAAATTATTATAATTATAACTACGAAATCATTCTCGCCACAATTTTGTAGATTTCCAATCAAAATCAATGACCGCCATAATGGATATAGATGGAGAAAATTGACTCGAAAGGCCAACCCTGCTATACAGTGTGACTAATAATGTCGAAAGTAGAAAAAGGATGATTACAATAAGTAAACCTATAATATCTTATATAAAAAATAATCATAATCAAATATGCGAAGTCAATCTCTTCACCATTTTGTAGATTTCCAACCAAAAAACAATATCCCTTGTAAAAATTAAAAAAAAAAAAATAAGAGAGAAATATATACAATTTAGAAGTTGAAAATTTCCAAAAAATAAAAGAGAGAAATATATACAATTTAGAAGTTAAATGGAGATTTAATGTTTTATTTAGGTCATACCTTCATGTAAACTGCGGAAAGTGAATATGCAAAAACACGATTTAACCTTCAAGTCAATTAATAAAGACTATGTTTAATGCAAAGCCACAGCAATGCAAATACGGAAATGTTTAATTCAAATCATCATATGCATTGCAGCTAAAATATACTTCATATTATTTCTAAATAGGCTTTTAGTCAATTGTTGCCACACGGAAAAGTTTTGAGATGATTGGAAATGATCGCTAAAATGGTGCAATTTTAGACAAAATAAATCGATCTATTTTATAAACTGGTGTAAAAAGATCAACGCATCCCTAAAACTAGAAAACCACTCTAAGTGCAGACCTCCGCCATGTCAACTTATTTATCGAAATCAGCTTGCCTTTCCCAGAATCAATTTGACAGTAGACGCATTTGAATTCTGTGTGACAACCATGTGCGAACTTGGGGTTGAGTTTTTAGGGTTAATTCGGTCGACCTTTTGCTCTACCTTGACCTTGACCTTTGACCAAGGACATTCAAAATTAAATTTTTCCCACGTCTCAACATAACAATTGATCCTGAAAGTGCCACGAGTAAAATTGGGGTCAGGTAGTTGTTCATAAACACACAAACGGAGGCGAAAACAACTCCCGTTTTTCAGTAACAATGATAAATATATACATAAACTTTGTAGAAACAAACACACACACACACATATATATATATATATATATACATATATATATATATATATATGTATGTGTGTATATATATAAATATATACTGTATATATATATATATATATATACATATATATATATATATATATACATATACATATATATATATATATATATACATACATACATGCAATTCATATATACATAATTGATGCCCTCAAAACCCTTATCCATGACTATTTGAACTATTAAAATATAATCTAAGTTTTTCTTGAAATTGATAAATAACTTCTTTATACAGATACCCAAGACGAGATTATCCTCAAGACGCTGTACTTCACAGCAAAACAAAGGCATGATGTTTATGGGTCCCATCTTGAGACAATTAAAATGAAGAATGAAAGACATGAATATCCATAGAGCGTAAACACTTCGTAGTTTCCTTCTGTGCATTAACTTCCTTTTCTTTATTTCTTTGCTATTCTGTGCTTTATAACCCTGAAAAGTAAATAAACCATCTCTCTCTCTCTCTCTCTCTCTCTCTCTCTCTCTATATATATATATATATATATACAGTATATCTTTCCTGTCACGCTGAGCGGCATCCACTCGGACAAGACAACCTTCCACAAACTGACCAAACTGCCGTGTGATAGTTAGGAAAAGGGGGAGGGGGTAGGAAGGGTTTGAATCTACGTGTTTGTGTGTGTGTGCATAATTAACTAAATATTTACCAGTCCTTTTTGATGGTCGCGTACACTAGTTATATAAAAAAAAATATATGAGTGAAATAAAGGCTCGCAAAAAGTTACTAAAAAATAAAAAAAAAAAGGAAGAAGAAGAAGAAGAAGAAGAAGAAGAAAATTGATTGATTGATTGAAAGTTTTCTGGCATCCTGAAGAAGAAGAAGAAGAAGAAGAAGAAGAAGAAGAAGAAGAAGAAGAAAGAAAGAAACGGTTAAGTAGATAGGAGGCGACTCAAAAGTAGGGTCTGTTTCATAGGCGGTTCGAGACCTACCCGCACATTTCCAAAATCCCACCCGCAAAAACTCATCGAAAATGACTTCTTCCAATAATTCCAAATGACGGGTGGTGACGACACCAAACTGACCGACATTTTTTTTCAAGAAGACAGTCCTAATCAATGTTCCGTGTCCAATAACCTTCCATACTAATGTGAGGTTTCATCTAAATGGGGCAGTTGTAAATCTGGAACCTTTCCATGCCATGCTTATGTGAGATCAACTTCACACAAGAGGAAAGTCTGGGACCGTCCGTGAAGCAAAATGTTTTTTATAATGTGAAAATAATTTTAAGAAACATATAGAAGGAAATTCTGGGTTCTCTCATGAAGCAAAATGTATTTATAATGTGAAAATGGTTATAAGAAATATATTGGAGGAAATTCTGGGACCGTCCGTGAAGCAAAATGTTTTTAAACTGGGGAAATATTTTTAAGAAATATATAGGAGGGAATTCTGAATCCGTCCGTTAAGTAAAATGTATTCATGATGTGAAACTACTCTCAAGAAATATATATGTATATATCTAGGCCTATAGTTCTTCCATATTCTACCCCAGACTACCTGCATCACTTCCCCAGCCCGCTCAAGGAATTGATGGGGGTGGAAGTAGGGGGCGCAAAGCCTACTTGGATTTGTCAAAAAGCCCTAAGAAGGGATATACATATGTGACATTTAGCAACAAAGCCTAAACGCTGGAACCCTGAAAGCCATTAAATTCTATAAATGATGGGATGGTCCGACTAGTATAAAAAGGAAAAAAAATAACCATTTCGAGCGGCTGCTAACTGCACTAACTACATATTCTTTACCCAATAGATATTTCGATGATGATATACTGGGTTTAGAGCTAAAGCACTTGGATCGAGTCATTCAAAGCCAAATTAGTTGACTGATACAAATTTGACCTGGACTAACCCGTGAGTTTATATACTTGGTTCCAAATTCTATCTCTAAATCGTAACTATAGTCAATTTCTATTAGCGATGCAGATTTGCACCGACTCGCAGCGGTGCCCTTTTAGCTCGGAAAAGTTTCCGGATCGCTGATTGGTTGGACGAGATATTTCTAACCAATCAGCGATCAGGAAAATTTTCCGAGCTAAAAGGGCACCGCTGCGAGTCAGTGCAAATCTGCCTCAATAAAAGAAATGGACTATAGAATATTGTACCATTCAGCTACTGTACCCACTGGATCATCTTTAGCTCACAGGATCATAGGTTCGAATATCAGTGGAATCTATCAGACCTGACCAAGGTTTGAAATAGGGACCAGACAGTGGAAGTCACCACAAATATCACTGAAGTACTGCAACCAGAATATATATCAATATATATATATATATATATATATAGATATGGATATATATATATATATATATATATATTTTCATATCAATTCCACATGACCAAATTCAGAATCTCTTCCCTGACCCTGACATGACTTCTCCCTAAAAGAAAAAGGAAAAAAAAAAAAGCTTCAATGCTACAACACAAACACACACACACACACAGACAATAATGCTCTATTACGGCAACATCATTTCAAGGAACCTAACAAAAAAAAAAAAAAAAAAAAAAAAAAAAAAAATTACACAAACCACCACCACCTTCAACTTCACTTCCACCGACCACTACCAGAAGCGAGGACCCTAAACGAGGGAGGCCCTGGCCTACGCTGCCTCTTTTTTTGTTCCACCGAACAGAAGCAGCAGCAGCAGCCGAAGCAAAATCACCCTAAAGCGGAAGACCACACCACACGCACAAACACACACACACACACACACCGCCACCATAATAATGTACAGGTTGACTGCATTACGAGGGCGGCTTCTTGTCTTTTCATCAACTTCTGACGGATCACCTGACCGAACTTCATAACCTTTGACACTTATGACCCCCTTGCCCGCAATCTGTGGCCCCCATCCCATCCAGAGCGGAGAGGCGAGGCTGCTGGCTTTAATCTTTCCTTCTTTCCCCCCCAGAAGATTATGAACATCGTGTTGCCGAATATCACTTGAAAAGACTATTCCCTTCCCTCTTGGTGCTTCATTGCTTGAGTGAACGCAAGATAAAATGCTTCTGTTCTAATATGCTTCTGCCCTGGTTAGTGAAGTTTGCTTTCATAGCTTATATGATTTTCTTGGCATGGAGAAAGCATTTAAGGAAACTATTCTCCTTATCAAAGACGATTTTTTTAAAATATCCCTGATTTAATAAAATATATTTCTAAAACTTTATTCATCTTAAAAAAGAACTTAAGAAACATAATATATTTTCCTTGGCACGAAGACTCCTTTGAAGGAAACTATTCTCCTAATCAAAGACGATATCTTTAAACCTCCCTGATTTCATAAAATATATTTATAAAACTACGATTATTAAAAAAAAAAAAAAACTAAAGAAATATACTGTAGTTTCCTTGGTGCAAAGAAAGCACTGATAAGAAACTATTCCCCGTATCAAAGACGATTTCTTTAAACCTCACTAATTTCATGAAATATATTTATAAAACTCCGATCATTAAAAAAAATAAAGAAATATACTGTAGTTTCCTTGGCACAAAGAAAGCATTGAAGGAAACTATTCCCCGTATCAAAGACGATATCTTTAAACCTCCCTGATTTCATAAAATATATTTATAAAACTACGATTATTAAGAAAAAAAAAAAAAAAAAAAAAAACTAAAGAAATATACTGTAGTTTCCTTGGTGCAAAGAAAGCACTGATAAGAAACTATTCCCCGTATCAAAGACGATTTCTTTAAACCTCACTTATTTATAAAACTCCGATCATTAAAAAAAATAAAGAAATATATTATAGTTTCCTTGGTACAAATGAAGCACTGAAGGAAACTATTCCGGTATCAGACACGATTTCTTTAAACCTCTCTGATTTCATAAAATATATTTCTAAAACTCCGATCATTAAAAAAAGATAAAGAAATATACTGTAGTTTCCTTGGCAGAAGAAAGCTTTGAAGGAAACTATTCCCGTATCAAAGACGATTTCTTTAAAAATATATTTAGAAATATATTTCTAAAACTTCAATTATTTAAAAAAAAAACTAAAGAAAATTATGGTTTCCATAGCATGAAGAAAGCATTTAAGGAAATAACTTTCCTTATCAAAAACAATTTCTCTAAACTGACATGCTTTTAAAACACATCTTTCTAAAACTCCATCCATTTTAGAAAATAACTAAACTCAAGGAAGGAATGAACTAAAACTGGATTCTAAAATGGCTGAACGTCAACACAAAGATTCAAGTTTTCTGATTTTGTAAAAAATTTATCTAAACTGACTTGCTTTCATAACACATCTTTCTAAAACTTCATCCATTTTAAAAAACAACTAAACACAATGAAGGAGTGAACAAAATCTGAATTCTAAAATGAATGAACATCAACGAAAAGTTCTAAATTTTCTGATTTTATAAAAAATTTCTCTAAACTGACTTGCTTTCAAAACACATCTTTCTAAAACTTCATCCATTTTAAAAAACAACGAAACACAAGGAAGGAATGAACTAAAACTGAATTCTAAACACAAAGAAGGAATGAACTAAAACTGAATTCTAAAATGAATGAATGTCAACGCCAAGTTCTAAATTTTCTGATTTTATAAAATACATTTCTAAAACTTCAGTCGTTTAAAAAAAAAACTAGAGAAAATAAACTAGAACCTTCGTATTCTAAAACGGATTTATGTCAACACCAAGTACAAGAAAACAAACATACGCGATAGGAGACTGTATATTTTTGTTCGTGTGTTGTTTACACTTTTTGAGAGAGAGAGAGAGAGAGAGAGAGAGAGAGAGAGAGAGAGAGAGAGAAGGGGATTAGGGGACCGAGAGATAAAGACAGATAACCGGTATTTAGAGCGAACATCAAATCATATTCTAAGGAAAAGAACAGAGAGAGAGAGAGAGAGAGAGAGAGAGAGAGAGAGAGTGATTTAAAGAGGGATATATATATATATATATATATTATATAAATATATATATAATAGAGAAAGAAAAAAGATGATTGGGAGAGAGAAAGAGAGAAAAAAGGTGATTGGGAAAGAGAGAGAACATTGAATAATCTTTAAGAAAAAACACAGAGAGAGTGAGAGAGAGAGAGAGAGAGAGAGAGAGAGGGGGGGGGAATTTGGGAAGCTAGAGATAGAGAGAAAGACAAAGAAAAGGGGATTTACAGAGAAAGAGAGAACATCAAATCATTCTTAGAAATAATACAGAAGAAAGAGAGAGAGAGAGAGAGAGAGAGAGAGAGAGAGAGAGAAGGGGGGGAGGGGGAGCGTGCGATGCTGTTGAGGCGGATATGATCTAGCGTGACGAGTCCCAGTAAAATTTGGCTCCCATTTAACCTTATGACCGAAAAGGATGATGTGGTGTGGTGTGTGTGTGTGTGTGTGTGTGTGGCGTGAACATCATCATGGCGTGGTAGCACATAGCCTCACGGCTTTACCTACCTACATACTCTCTATTTACCTTCTAATGTATTTGTTGTTGTTGTTGTTGTTGATGCTGTATAGATATTATAACCCCTACCCTACCAGCCCCCCCCCCCTCTCTCTCTTCACTGCTTCACTCTCAAAAGCCTTCTCTTTAATGTGGAGAATCTTTTCCTATTTTTTATATTTGCTTTTATGGTTGATTTTATTTGTTTGTTATGCTGATGCTTCTGTAATTCATTAATTCAAAACCAAGAATTAGCAAAATTATTTTTTATACTTATATATATATATATATATATGCAGACACATATATACGTACATACACATACAAATACACACCCATATATATATATATATATATATTTATATATATATATATATATATGTGTGTGTGTGTGTGTGTGTGTCCAAGATTTCATGAAGGCAATAATTTGGAAAATTGCACACTTGTCTCGCTCTGTATATTGAAGGTTACCCAAATGCACAATTCATCATTTCACAAAATTTCAATGCACAATCATTGAAGAACTTTGTTTGATTTTACGTAATCAAAACCTTTCTATAAAAATGCATACAATAAACAAAATATTTTCAGTAATCTCCAACGACCATTTTATATATAAAATCATCTTAAAATACGATATAAATGAAAAAGAAAATGGAACCAAGGTAGATTTTCATCCAATTCCCATAGAACCTCTTTCTACACTGTTGGAAATTCTTGACAAATATGACTCTCTCTCTCTCTCTCTCTCTCTCTCTCTCTCTCTACGATATATATGAAAAAGAAAATGAAAATTGATTTTCATCTAATTCCCATAGAACCTCTTTGTACACTGTTGGAAATTCTTGACAAATATGACTCTCTCTCTCTCTCTCTCTCTCTCTCTCTCTCTCTCTACGATATATATGAAAAAGAAAATGAAAATTGATTTTCATCTAATTCCCATAGAATCTCTTTCTACACTGTTGGAAATTCTTGACAAATATGACTCTTTCTTTCTCTCTCTCTCTCTCTCTCTCTCTCTCTCTCTCTCTCTCTCTACGATATATGAAAAAGAAAATGAAAATTGATTTTCATCTAATTCCCATAGAATCTCTTTCCACACTGTTGGAAATTCTTGACAAATATGACTCTCTCTCTCTCTCTCTCTCTCTCTCTCTCTCTCTCTACGATATATATGAAAAAGAAAAAGAAAATTGATTTTCATCTAATTCCCATAGAATCTCTTTCCACACTGTTGGAAATTCTTGACAAATATGACTCTCTCTCTCTCTCTCTCTCTCTCTCTCTCTCTCATGGGTAAGAAAAAGGCATTTCCAACAATACAACAGTTAAATTGGCCTACAGTACGTCTATACGTCTTTGTTTCCATTTTGCATTTTTCACTCACACTGTATGAGACAGTTTATATCATAGGCTTTGGGGAAAACAGAGAGGAGACTTCACAATGAAGACTGTATATGAACTTTATATAGGTATCATATTTCCAATGGATAGACGTCAACATACATGTTACGAAAGATTTTTTTACCTGTCTTTTAGCATGTATATTGTTAATATTTATCTCTCTCTCTCTCTCTCTCTCTCTCTCTCTCTCTCTGTATATATATATATATATATATATATACACATCGTCTCCTACCATTACCAATACGCAATTTCAAGGTAATTCTAAGGTAATTTCGGGTTTACTAGCTTAAAATCTAAGTAAATTGGCAAAAAATTTTAAGGTAATCTATGGTAAAAAGCAGGAGAATTTAAGGTAAATCTAAGGAAATTGGCAAAAGTTTTAAGGTAATCTAAGGTAAAAAGCAGCCGCATTTAAGGTAATGGCCACATTGCACATGAGGTAAACCACATAAACAATAACAAAATTGAGCATGATATATGAACAAGATTCTTCCTCTTATTTATATTACATCTCACCAAAACAATAAAAATGAAAATAAAAATAGAAAATAAATATCTAAATATCAGAAAACAGAGGAAGCACAGACCTTTTATAGCACCAATTGAGGATATTGCAATTTCGAACGATATGCCATTTCCCTCTTACTCCTCCGAGTCAATCCTTCGCATGTAAGTCTTATTTTGCTTATCCTTCGTTGTTCCTTCTTTATTATACAACAAAAATACCAACATACTGTATACTTTCATCATCATCATCATCATCATCATCTCCTCCCACGTCTATTAACGCAAAAGGGCCTAGGTTAGATTTCGCCAGTCGTCTCTATCTTGAGCTTTTAAATAAAAAATTCTCCATTCATCATCTCCTATTTCACACTTCATATTCCTCAGCCATGTAGGCCTGGGTTCTTCCAACTCCTATAGTGCCTTTCATCATCATCATCATCATCATCATCATCATCTCCTCCCACGTCTATTAACGCAAAAGGGCCTCTTGTTAGATTTCGCCAGTCGTCTCTATCTTGAGCTTTTAAATCAATAATTCTCCATTCATCATCTACTTCACGTTTCATAGTCCTCAGCCATGAAGGCCTGGGTCTTCCAACTCTTCTATTGCCTTATGGAGCCCAGTTGAATGTTTAATGAACTTATCTCTCTTGGGGAGTGCAAAGAGCATGAATGCACACTGAAATGTCCTATGGATGTATGTCGTATGGTTGCTAATCAAGAAAGTATCACAATAAGTCCATATTTGGATGGGTGAATCCCTCCAAGGAAAAACCAGACTACACATGTGCTTATTAAATATCAATGAAGCCGGGTGTGAGTCAGGCAACCGCACTCCATTAATATTTGTTGAAAATCGGAACACAGCGCTTTTAGGTGTCGTGTGATCAACAGTATAAGGAAAGAAGTTACACGGAAGGTGAAATAAATAAATCAAAACCTATTATTTTAATGAATAAATCTAACCGGGTCAGTTTAAAAGGGTTTAAAGGTCGCTCATGGATGGCAGAGGCTATGGACAGTGACAACGCCCTGGCTAGCATGCCAATCCCCTAGAAACTGACGATATATACAAAGCTCACTCTCCACCCAAGCTAGAACCAGGGAGGGTAAGACAATGGCTGCTGATGATTCAGCAGGTCGACCTATAGGCTTCCCCAAACTCCCCATCCATAGCTCAAAGGGATGGTGAGATTACAGACACTACAAGACTAACCAGGTTGAGCGGGACTCGAACCCCAGTTCGGCAGAACGACAAGCAGGGACGTTTCCGATAGGCTACCATATTATTATTATTATTATTATTATTATTATTATTATAATTATTATTATTATTATTACTAGCCAAGCTACAACCCTAGTTGGAAAAGCAAGATGCTATAAGCCCAAGGGCTCCAATAGGGAAAAATAGCCCAGTGAGGAAAGGAAATAAGGAAATGAATTAATAATGAGAATAAATTAACAATATATCATTCTAAAAAACAGTAACAGCGTCAAAACAACATTGGAATTTCTAAAACCACTTTTATAAGCAATGAGACCTCAAATTCTAATCATGGATGAGATTACACACCGTATGATTTCCTTCATCCCCATATACGACCCACCTCAGTCAAGTATCTGCCAGATACACAATTCATTTCTTGCAGATCAATAAGAAAAAAATATATGAGTGATTTATTCTATATTTAAAACTAAAGAAGAACTCATCAAGATAGAATATAATTCTAGTATATAAACTTATCAGTTCACTTTCAAAAATCATATTCTATACTTCAGTGAGAAAATCGTCTATACTCAATTTTTTATGAGGCGCATTTGATCTGACTCGCAGCAGTGCGCTTTTAGCTCGGAAAAGTTTCCTACAAGCTGATTGGTTTGAATTGTCTTGTCCAACCAATCTGCTAACAGGAAACTTTTCCGAACAAAAAGGGCACCCTTGTGAGTCAATGCAAATGTTTCCTACTAGCTGATTGGTTAGAATTATCTTGTCCAACCAATCAGGTAGCAGGAAAAATATCCGGGGTAAAAGGGTACTCCTGCGATCAGTATAGGTAATTTATTAAATCTTTATTATTATTATTATTATTATTATTATTATTATTATTATTATTATTAGCTAAGCTACAACCGTAGTTGGAAAAGCAAGATACTATAAGCCAAAGGGCTCCAACAGGGAAAAATAGCCCAGTGAGGAAAAGAAATTAGGAAATAAATAAACGATATAAGAAGTAATAAACAATTAAAATAAAATACATTAAAATCACCAACAACATTAAAACAGATATTTCGTATGTATACTATAAAAAGACTTATGTCAGCCATTAGCATTCACATAACCCATCTTGTCTAACCATCCCCTGAACGGTTAAATATTAACGCAAATAAATAATCGAGAAGTTCTGCTTGCAGTTTCTTGAAAGCAAGTCTATAAACATGATTTCCCTCTTAATTAAACGCACTTCGACTCTGTTTACCCTTGGCATAGTAACGCCAGAGGAACAAACAAATAAATCAGCCGCCAACATCTCCCGGTAACATGATACGGTGACCACTGAAGGAAATTCGTTATAATCCTTGCAACAACCCTCCCTCCTCTCTCTCTCTCTCTCTCTCTCTCTCTCTCTATCTCTCTCTCCCCTCCCCTCAGGTACGATTTCCCCTCAACCGCCAAAACTAATTGAGCCGTTTTTCCCCCCCTCTCTCTCTCTCTCTCTCTCTCTCTCTCTCTCTCATTTTTTCTT